>NC_079214.1:70407437-70427437 GCF_029633865.1 Lampris incognitus
AAACAAATGCACAAGGAGATGTAGGGACATTTAGACATTGCATTACATTACATGATGAACGAATGTAATGTAATGTAATACATTGCGACAGGGAGGTAACATGAGGGGATTTCTGAGAAATGGCTCCCTATTTAGAGACACTACAAACTGTCTCATCACCAAAATCCACTAAGATGCGAAAGTGCACAGGTTATGTTAACTTACTGTTAAACAAAGAAAGGAAATCAGAGGTGAACAGAAGTTCCATCTGAGTCTGATTTGTGCTTTGCACTTCGTGAATTACATGCCATTTAAACTAATTCGTATACCATCCACTGAATGTACTACTACTACTACTACTACTACTGGCTGCTCCCGTTAGGGGGCGCCACAGCGGATCATCCATTTCCATTTCTTCCTGTCCTCTGCATCTTCCTCTGTCACACCAGCCACCTGCATGTCCTCCCTCACCACATCCATAAACCTCCTCTTTGGCCTTCCTCTTCTCCTCTTCCCTGGCAGCTCCATATTCAGCATCCTTCTCCCAGTATACCCAGCATCTCTCCTCCACACATGTCCAAACCATCTCAATCTTGCCTCTCTTGCTTTGTCTCCAAACTGTCCAACCTGAGCTGTCCCTCTAATATACTCCTTCCTAATCCACTTTACCATACTACTAGAGGTACCCGGCATTGCCCGGAGAAAATATTCTCAACAAAACAACCAACACGATCTGATCTTTACGATATAATCAATGATGAAATACAGGATAATTTATGGTATGATACATGTGATCAACGAATGTCGAATAAACAAATCTTATTAACGAAAATTATCAAATGTCATAATTTTCAATCCATTCATCAAGCTTCTTTGCCAATGTGTGTATTAATCGCTCGGCGCTCATGCGCCTCAACGTAAATATACCACGTTGCGTGCGTGTCTTACTATTTGGCACTAGGATAGAAAGCTTTTCTGCACTACTAGTTCTGGAGGCAGCTACATACAACTAGCCGTGTGAGAAATATGGAGAAGAAAGATTTACTCCAATCGTTTTAAAAGTTTGTCCTTGGGCTTTGTCGATGGTCATTGCAAAATATGGCTTGTAGGGAAACTGAAGTCTGCGAAACCGGAAAGGCAGCTCCGAGTCAGAGGGAATAAGGGGTATCCAACGTATGGCACTGAATATCCAAAAGACGCCATATGTTGCCACGAAAGAAACACAATTTCGCATATAAATCAAAAATGTTACTTGGTTTTTGAAATATTTTTCAAACTGTGTAATCCTTGGAAAGTGCTGATTGTAAAATACCTTTCTTTTTGTTCTACAAGTATTTCTGGAGTTTTAAGCGAACATACAAACATACACTCTTGCTTTATATATATAAAATACATATATATTGTACCATCCACTGACTATACATCACAAAAGGGTTAACCTTAACCTTAGTAGTAAAAAAATAAAACAAAATACTGGGGACAACATAACACAGTTGCAGTAAAACTGCCAAGAATCCACTGGTTGCTCCATTGTAAACTGAGTGGGTACCAATTACTCTTGCAATAATGACCTTTTGGTCATTTTAATACAGATGAATAGTTTCATTTACCCTTCCACGGCAAAAAAAAAAGCTCCCAAAATGGCTTTTTTAAAATTTTCTCTGCTTTCTCGTATTCACTTAATTTTGTTTGTAGCATAATCTGGACCAGGGAATCCATCTTCAGGACCTGCTACAAGAAGACCTTTACTGGTGCTGTTTTACTGCCTCTACTGCCTTGCATATGGTGGAAGAATCGTGTTCTCACAAAAGTGTTCTGAGAATAACACCTCCAGGAGCTGGACAAGAAAGAACACAGAGTACGTGAGGGGATAAGCTTTAAGAATTTAGTGTAAGAAATGGTAGCGCTCAAAGAGTGGGGAACTTCTTGAAAAGTGAGGCCAGAAGGCAAGCATCAAAAAAACTTAATCAATTATATGATTCCTTTATACTCAGAGGTAATTAAAAGTAATATTAAGAATTAAAGCTATAGTGATTTGTGGGCAGGGTAACATCCTTGTTAGAGACTCTCCTGTATCTAAAGGATGTTATGCCTTATTCCAGTAATAGCTATACGTCACAAGTTGATGGCTGTAAACTGAAGATACTTATTTTCCAAATTATTTCACCAGCATTTTATTCAATCACTGCGTGGAGAGGATACTGGCCCGAAGCCCCTAAATCTACAATATGCTGCTGCCATCTTTGCACCAAACAGTCTTCTACTTGTTTGTAGAGCATCCTTTTCTTGTGTATGTATGTGTGTGTGTATGTGTGTGTGTGTGGGCGTGTGTGTGTTTCTCCTAACAATCCCTCATCTCTTCTCCATGGAAAATCTCCAGGGTATAAGTCCACACAACACTCTTCACACATTCTACAGTGATAAGCCTTGTGTGTGTGTGTGGGGGGGGGGGGTGGTGGGGATGATGTCACCACTAACCAATAATAATCATCCTGCATCACTGCCATCCTCTTCATCTGAGGGTTGCCTAGCAACACTGCAGCTTTGCCCCTCAAGAGCTACGCCCCCAGCCACTGGTGTTGCGTAAACAATTTACCTCTCTTGTCCCTGTAATGGATCTGATCACCGTGCCAGCTCCTGCATCCTTAAACTGCTTCCTCACAGCACCGATCGCTCTGCACTCCCACATTTTGTTCAAATGCACTTAGACCTTTGTCAACAGAGCAGATTTAAGCACTAAATATATTCAAAAAAGTATGAATATGAACTTTAATAAAAGCACAAACCAAGTGGCAAAGCCATAGTTTAAACCTATGTGATCTGCACTGTTCAGTTACCCTTCACGAATATTAGCAGGAATCACACTCGGAGGATTTTATAAGTGCTTACGAATCTGGACAACAGTTCAGTGGTTTTGACATTTAATCAGAAGCTGTTGTGCTTTTAATTACTTTGCAGTCAAACTTCCAGACTGTGTTTTCCTATTTAAGGTGAGGCTTGCAGAAACAAAGAGGCACTGGTTGGAGCTAACACAGCAGAGCACACTGCTGCAAACCAGCCTGTTTACCAAGAATGTTCAAGCAAACAAACAGACAAATTCAGTTCACACATTAAAAAAACTCTCTCTCATACACATTTACATCTAGCCATCCACATACACACAGTAAGAGCTGCCTGTGACAGGAGATGGGACAAACCGTCACACCAGCTGGGACTCAAGACAGTGGTTATAAAGGAATCACTCGACAGGTTACATAACCTGGCAGGATAATAGTCCCATTAACCAGCCTGTGCCTGAACCAACCAGATCCTCAGGCCATGTTCTCTCCTGCTTTACAACAAAGGTTCTCATGTTTCAAGAATGTTCTCGAGTTAGATTTATTCAGCTGACCATCAATCCATATTATAGAACAGACTTTTAGTAGTGCCTAATGGCACTACTAAAAGTCTTTGTGTTTATGTGTACTAATCTGGTGAAGAACATCTTGCAGAGTTGCAATCTTTGTCAAATTTAGTTTGAAGAACATAGAGAGCACCCAACAGTAGCCAATAAACTGTTATTACCTTTGTATACGCCTTTATAAACACCTTTGTAAACACCTTTGTAAATACCTTTGTAGACACACCTTTGTATTGCCTTTGTAAACAGCTTTGTAAACACCTTTTTAAACGCACATTTGTAAATACCTTTGTAAACAGCTTTGTAAACACATCTTTGTAAATGCCTTTGTAAACGGCTTTGTAAACACCTTTGTAAACATCTTTGGTTCATGGAGTACAGGACTGCCAGACAGGAGGAGTGACAAACATGATTTCCATCCATCCATCCATTATCCAAACCGCTTATCCTGCTCTCAGGGTTGCAGGGATGCTGGAGCCTATCCCAGCAGTCATTGGGCAGCAGGCGGGGAGACACCCTGGACAGGCCGCCAGGCCATCACAGGGCAATGTCAATATTTCTAAAAATAAAAACAAAGACTGTCTGTCTATTCTTGAGCTTTCATGCAGTTGTAGTTTTACTTGTAGAGAAACATGTTTGTCCTGACAGGATCATGTATGTCCAAGTCTACAGCCAACAAGTCATTTGGTTGTTGCTCATTATTTTGTATTAGTCAAAAAGGAAATGGATGACGAAAGGGTCAGAAAGAAAATCTCCAGAAATTTGTTTTATTTTTGATGCCGTTTGTTTTTTCTTGGTTTTACTACAGGTGTATTAACTGACTATGTTTACATGCAGTCAATAATCTAATTAAGGATTAAGGGCTGAATTAAAATGACAGTCTAATTAAGGCATCTACATGTGTTTAATTAATACGATTTCCAAATGGTCTCAGTTTGCAAGACTCGTTTGATACTTGAATTATGGAACATATGTTGCATGTGACCCCACTTTCAACATTGTGTTCGAGGATTTTTGTGAAATGTTTATATTTTTGTTTTTTTCATTTGTCCAAAACTTTTAGTTATCAAACTCTTTCATTTTAATGAGCATGAACATTGTTTCAGTCCCAATCCAGAAATGAGGTTGTTAACTGCTGCTCACAAATAAGAGGAGGGACCCACAGCTGTACTGTTGAAGTGCTGGCTACCAGTATCAGTACCCAAAGATTTAGAAAAGGTACCGGCATGCCAATTTTATCATGGAGAATATCCTGAAGAAAGCAAAAGCATCTAAGTAAACAACGCAAAAAACAACTTCAACAAAAATAACAGAATCAATATTAAACATAGATTGCCAATGTTCCACAAGTCCTACACCAAAACGCCTTAAAAAAGATTATATCTACAATCACAATTCAATTTGATATCTAAAAATAAGGCAGAGCACTCATTACGCCATTTTCGTGGTTTTTATTATGAGTATAGAGTAAAAGGGAGTAGACTGCTTGTTAATCAATTAAAATGACAATCTGCATCTCGGCTTATAGCTCAGGGGAAGAACCCTGGTAATAACCCTGGTAATAACCTGGTGAAAGATCCTAAAGAGATTAACAAAATTTTTACATCATTTTACTCCTCTTTCTGAAGTACCAGCAGCCAGTTCCAAAATGATAAAAAAAATTAAACAATTTAAATATTCCAACAATTAGTGAGGATCTTGCCTCAGATTTGGAGAGGCCAGTAGGTCTGGCAGAAATTGTTACAGCTATAAGGTCAATGCAGAGTGGGAAGATGCCGGGTCCAGATGGTTATTCTACCGATTTCTATATTAAGTTTGTTGACAAGCTCTCTCCTCTTTTGCTTAATATGTTCTAAGACTCAATTGAAAAAGGTCAGCTACCTTCGACACTCAGTCAAGGATCCATATCCCTTCTACTTAAGAAAGACAAGGACCCCACTAACTGTGGATCCTTTCATCCTATCTCACTTCTTAGTGTAGATGTCGAGATCATTGCAAAAGTGTTTGCTCTCCATTTAGAATCAATTCTTCTAAATGGCATCTGAGGACCAAACGGGCTTCATAAAAAAAATTTTTTTTAAATCAGCATTCATTCTCAAATATTTGTAAACTTTTAAATATCATCTACTCTCCCTGCAACAACTCTTCTCCGGAAGTGGTCATATCCCTAGATGTGGAGAAGGCTTTTGACCAAATTAAATGGGGTTATTTATTTACAGTACTTGACAAATTTGGTTTTGGCAATAATCCTATCGCATGGATCCGTCTTCTCCATTCCTCACCACAAGCTTCAGTCTGCACTAACTATAAGGCCTCCGCTCTTTAATTTCTCTAGGGGAACTTGTTAGAGGTGCCCCCTATCCCCACTGCTTTTCGCTACAGCCATTGAACCACTTCCCATAGCACTACGGACTTCACCATTATTGCAAGTGTGCGAAGAGGAGGAGTTGAGCACCATGTGGCTTTGTATACAGATGATTTACTATTCCTTGAGGATTTTGGGTCATTTTCTGGGTACAAACTAAACTTTAATAAGCATGAATGCTTCCCCATCAATGAGAAAGCCCTACAAATTCGACAAGCTTCAATGCCATTTCACTTATCCTATTCAGGTTTTAAATATCTTGGTATTAAAATTACTCGCTTCCTCTCCTATCTTTACACAGCAAATTTTCCCCACTGCTAAATCAAATGAAACTTGATTTCAATAGATGCAGTAGCCTTCCACTATCATTAACTGGTAGAATCTCGTCAGTAAAAACAAACATTCTCCCAAAGTTTTTATGTTTTCAAGTGTCTCCCTATATTCCTCCCTAAAACATTTTTTCACACAATTAATCAAACAATAAGCCATTTTATTTGGGGAGGCAAACACTTCAGAATCAGCCATACTCTTCTTCAACAAACCAAAGAAATTGGTGGCTTAGCTCGCCCCAGTTTTATCCATTACTACTGCACAGCGAATATACAAAAAATATTATTTTGGCTCCATGCTCTGGAATGTAGTTGGTGCTCATTAGAGGCTCAATCATGTCGCTTGTCTTCAGTTCCAGCATTAGTCTTTCCATCACCTCCCTATAAAACCATCTCGCTACACCTCCAACCCTGTAGTACTTTCTACTTTAAAAATATGGACCCAATTCCGACGTCACTACAAATTCAAAACATCATCTCTATTAGGACCTGTCACCAACAATCATCTATTCCCTCCTCAACCCTTGACTCTACTTTTTCTCAGTGGAAAGATGTAGGTCTACAACGTTTTAAAGATTTATTTCACAACGACACATGTCCCTGCTTTGATGAGCTACATAAAAAATACAATTTATCTCGCTCTAATATGTTCAGGTTTTTTCAAGTGCGCAACTTTATACATAAACAATTTCCTTCATTTCTTTCTCTTCCACCCCGACTCGCTTGGGAAAATATGTTAAATCCTGTCCACCCTGCTCAAAAAGGGTTAATATCATTCTTGTATGAGAGCCTCTTAAGCTCAGAAAATCATTCAACTCAGAAAATCAAAGCACACTGGCAGAAGGAACTAGATATTGAGCTAACAGATGACTGTTGGGAGGGAGTGTTAAAACGGGTTAACTCCTCCTCATCATATGCCAGCCTAACACATTCAATTTAAGGTTTTACATAGAATCCATTTTAGTAAATCCAGGCTTGCTGAGCTATATCCAGGCTTAGATCCACGGTGTGACCATTGCTCTCACTCACCCGCAGATCTGACCCATATCTTTTGGTCATGCTCTGTCTGCACTTCAAAATGATTGGTTTCAACACCCTTTCAGATGTCTTAGGAATCCCCATTGAACCAAATCCACAAATCGCCATCTTTGGAGTACCAACAAATAATTTGTTCTTATCCTTGAACAATAAACAAAGTGATATTATTGCATTCATATCTCTTCTGGCTCGCCAAAGGATTCTTTTAGCTTGGAAATCTCCCTCATCACCATCACATTTCACATTCTGGGTGGTTAAAAGATATGTCATATTTAAACTTAGATATCTTTAAATATACTTTGAGGGGATCAAAAGAATGTTTTTACTCAAAATGGCAGCCTTTCCTTTCCAATTTCAAAAACCTGTCTGTATTACCCTCAGAGTAGAGATCAGATGGTGATGAGAGATCTGTCCTAATTCTATCAAAAATACGCTGAATGTGTCATTATTCATCTGTACCCTTGCAGCTTTGGCTGGCTTTCTTACTTTTTACATGTATTTTACAAATGTACACTGTTTAATCAGTGTAAACCCGTGAATCTGCTATGAACAGATGAGACTGAGATATGGTATTGTCATTTTATTTTCCCATACTCCTAAGGCATTGGGGGGGGGGTTATCTGTTGTTTTGTCTGTTCTGTTTGTTTTGCATTTTTTCTAAAAATATAAAATATGGACACATTTGTTACTATTGGATACTGTATTTGCACCTACGCCTCAAATAAAAAATACTTTTGAAAAAAAGAACGCAAAAGCACTGATTAATAAATATTTGCACCGGAGTTATGAGCATGTGGCCTACATTTCTTTTTTGTTTTTTCAATTTCCCCCCTTTTTCTCCCCAATTGTATCTGGCCAATTACCCCGCCCTTTTGATCCATCCCGGTTGCTGCTCCATCCCCTCTGCCGATCCGGGGGGTGGTGCCCCGACCGACCAGAGGAGGCGCTAGTGTAGCGACCAGGAAAAATACCCACATCCGACTTCTCACCTGCAGACATGGACAATTGTGTCTGTAGGGACGCCCGACCAAGCCGGAGGTAACACGGGGATTCGACCTGGCGATCACGTGTTGGTAGGCAACAGAATAGACCGCTACGCTACCCGGACGCCCCTGGTCTACTTTTCTAAATCTTTGTTTACTGTCACTTGCCATGTTGTCCTGTGTTTCCAGGTCAGCAGCCACTAGATGGATTTGGTGCATGTGCACAACCAGTTCTCCAAAAGAACTCTAGCTAAGGTATACACAAAGGTGTGTAAGGCGAATGCCTGACAAAAAAGCTAGCTGTTAAACACATTAAGCTTGCATCTATTTTAGACTTGAATTTCACTAAGAAAGTTTGTTTACATGGCAGTTGAAATAATCACATTTATGTCTTAAGCGCATTGAAATTGAATGTTTAACTTGCATTTAAACACATTGAATATTGTTTTCTGAAGTAAAGCAGTTGAGTCCAGGCCTCACAGGTCAGAACTGTTGCAAAATCATTTGTTAATTTCATTGAAAGTCTATCAAGAGATATACTCCGAATGGGCATCCCTAATTTACAGCAAATTTACAAGAAATTCACAGAGAGTAAAAAATGCAATCTTCCCAGCTATTGCCCAGCGGAATTAAATATGTATTCGACATGTTCTCACCATGGGCAAAGGTCCTAAGTCAAAAGAGACGTTATAAATAATGAATAAATCATTTAGTGTGTTTGATTCTCTTTCACACAGTGATGGGCAATTCTGTACCTGTCACTTCAGTTTGTTTTTTTTTCCAGATGTGATCTCAGAGACTGGTTTTTTTAAGACCACATTTCTGTGTGACCCTAACTGTAAAACTGTCTGAAAATGGATGACATACACAAAACATAACATATATAATATCCTCTAGCCCTATTCAGTTAAATCTACATTATTTTATCACACTTTCCCTCACCAACTATTTTCATTATTAGTATGGACATTGTGGTTGGATGAACACCTGTCTACACAGAATTCTGATCACAGAGCAATTCTGACCCCTTCCATATCATGTGTTCAATGTCTACAACCAATGTAGACACAATCGGATTTTTGTACCAGATCTGTCCCTTTATGCACCTCGGCGTGCTATGAGAAAGAAAGTCATGTTGACACAACTAGTGTAAGTATGGGCATAGCAGTGAAGCCATGTTGGCCTGGTTACTTACGTTGAGAGTAGAGCAGAATCTGGATCTCAAGCAGGGCGCAAGTGAACAGCTGCAGTACGTTCTCCACCCCGAGCAAATCAAAGATCTCACGAATCTCAAAGTCAAAGAGTGGCAGCTCAGACGTGCTAGGTCTCTGGCACACCACCGGTCCATAGACACCAGAGAACTTGAGGGAGCGTCCTGCGGGTGGCAGCGGCACCTCATAAAGGATATTGTAGATGTAGCTGTCCAGGGGGAGGGGTGGAGGCTGAGGGGATGTGACGGCTTGATGGAGTTGCTGCAGAACTTTCCTGCAGGCCTGGGCAAAAGCCATGGGTGCGATCAGGCAAATGCACTTGGACACATAGAGTGTGTCGCGGCTGATGTCATAGGAGTTGAAGCGCTGCAGGCGGGAGATGGCAGGTGCAGCATGGAGTGTGGGATGGGTCGAGGGTTGCTGGTGGGAAAGGGTGTGTCGTTGATCTTCAGGGCCTTGCGGGGAGGTGGGTGTGTGCAAGATGTCATACTGCTCTGCATTGTGCATGTGGTAGAGGGTCTGCATTGCACTGCAGATCTGTTTACTGGTCACCTCCTCGAAGAAGGTGAGGGCAAAGCCGTAAGTCCGAGAGCCATCCTCTCTTGTGATGATGAAGGAGTGGAACTGAGGCTCCCGGAAATCCACTTGCGTCCGGAAAGCCAGACCCTTTGGCATGCACAGCTAAAGAAGAAGGCAAGAGAACATATGTAAGGGTAAGAGAAGAGATGGAAAAGAGAGAAATTAGAGAGAAATTAGCTAAACCATCTTTTAGCAAACCCGCGCAGGAATGAACGGCAATTAAGCACACCTATTATCCATAGATGCCCGACCAACAAACCAAGTGCAGCATCTAAATCCCCACATTTTTATCAGGGTGAGCAAACGAAGGGTTTTTATTTGGATGAAAATTTGACCTTCAAAGGAAATGAGAGTAAACTTTTTTTTTTGTATTTTGAAAAATAACACGTTTCATATCATCTCATCAATGTTCCATATGTTGCTTGATCTGAGCGTTCCCCTTTAAAAAAGTCAAAAGCGTCCTCTGTTGAGAGACACAACAGACAAAGTTGGGTTAAATTTGGTCTACTTTCCTTATCTGAGCTTAGTCAAACAGTTATAACCAATAGCAATTGTTTTTGGCCATAAACAATTTCAGTATCCCCCTGTTGGCACTGGGCAGCAAAATGAAGCTGTCCTGAGAATGTTAAACTAACAGCTGAGCTGGACGTAGTGAAGAAAGGCTGTATTCAGAAAATAAGTATTAAGTAATTAGTAGTATTTGTTAGTAATTAGTAGTAATTAGTATATAAGTAATAAGTATTTTTTGCCCAACATGAACAAATGCCCATGCAAAGTATGATAGCGTCCCCGTTTTGCAGAAAGAATGAGTATGAGCTTGCGAGAAGACAACAGGCTCTGGCATTTGCAACTTTTTTTGTCCTAAAAGAAAAGGTAGTTGTGATAATGACAGAATTTTCATCCTGGGATTGACTAATGTTGCTTCACTGAAGTTACTTGGGACATCATTGTTGGTTTGATGTGTTGAAAGAGAGACAGGGGAAGACAGTGGCATTGATGAGGCCAGACAGGGGCAGATGAAACAAAGGTTGATAAGAGATCCAACACAGACAAAATTATTGAAAAGGATAAACACTTAACCAGCTTACACTTACATTAGATGTTAGGTAAAGCAAAGTTCCCCCCACCCTTTCTCTTTTTCGTTTACAAAAGGCTGGTAAAACATAAATGCTTAGTGTACAAAAAGGTTTTTGAGTTAGTACATATAGCATTTTAGAAGGTATTATAAAACAGTAACTCTGGTTTATGTGTTTTGTGGACTTGGAGAAAGCTTAGGACCGTGTACCCTGGGGCACTCTGTGGGGGGTACTGTGGGAGTATGGGGTACCGGGGCAGTTGCTACAAGCCATCTGGACCATGCATAACCCAAGTGAGAGCTGTGTCCGTATTCTCGGCACAAAGTCAAACACATTTTCGGTGGGTGTCGGACTCCACCAAGGTTGTCCCTTGTCTCCGATTCTGTCTGTGATAATCATGGACAGGATCTCAAGACAGGATCAAGGTAAAGTGAGGAGGGTGTCAATTTTGGGAACCTCAGAACTGCATCTTTGCTCTTCGCAGATGATGTGGTTTTGTTGGCTTCATCAGAACGTGACCTCCAGCCCGCACTGGGGCAGTTTACCGCTGAGTGTGAAATGTCCGGGATGACAATCAGCACTTCCAAGTCTGAGGCCATGGTTCTCTACCGGAAAATGGTGGATTGCTCCGTCCTGGTTGGGGATGAGTTGTTGCCTCAAGTGAAGGAGTTCAAGTATCTCAGGGCCTGGTCACAAGTGAGGGTAGGATGGAGCGGGAGATTGACAGGCGGCTTGGTGCAGCATCAGCAGTAATGTGGACTTGGTACCCGACCGTTATGGTGAAAAGGGAGCTGAGCCGGAAAGCAAAGCTCTCAATTTACCAGTCAATCTTCGTTCTAACCCTCACCTATGGTCATGAGCTTTGGGTAGTGACCAAAAGGGTGAGATAGCGGATAAAAGTGGCTGAAAGGAGTTTCCTCTGTAGGGTGTCTATGCTCAGCCTTAGAGATAGGGTGAGGTGTTTGGACATCCGGAGGGAGCTCGAAGTAGAGCCGCTGCTCCTTCCCATTGAAAGGAGCCAGTCGAGGTAGTTCGGGCATCTGATTAGGATGCTTCCTGGGGCCTTCCTTTGGGGGTTTTCCGGGCACGTCCAACTGGGAGGAGACCCCAGGGTAGACCCAGAACTCGCTGGAAGGGCTACATGTCCAATCTGGTCTGGGAATGCCTTGGGATCCCCCGGGAGGAGCTGGAGGGCGTTGCTGGGGAGAGGGACGTCTGGAGGGCCCTACTTAGCTTGCTGCCACCTCAACCCGACCCCGGAGAAGTGGGTGATGATGAGATGAGAAGTCTAGTTTATCTGGCTTTTGACTTAGAATGGGTTTCACTTCTATTTAAAGAGACCAAATCAGCTGAGTTTCCAGTTCCCTACAGTAGCATTTGGGACAACTAAAGAAATGTTAGACACTATACTGTGCCTTATAATGCTATAATGCATATTGTTCATTTCAGTCCTCATCTAAAGTCTGCCATAATGGAAATATTCATAGCTTCATGGCTAGAACTGAAGGAATATAATGTTGGGAGGGGAAAACACAAATCAGGCACCCATGATGGTATTGGGTGACCCTGTTTGTAGATAAGCAATCCAACTTCACTGGTATCACTGATACAGGATATGGGGTAAATAGTACACCAATGTAGATACTCTACCATGCCAACTGCATCCTGGTCAAATGGGTTCCACTCAACGTTCTCAGGGTAGTGTGCTAGAACTTTGGATTTGAAGGTTCTCCGCAGGGGGCTCTGCTCAAAATTCTCACCTGAAAGAAACACAAATGAAGAATAGGAAGAAAAAAGAAATAAAGGGAGATCAAGACAGAGGTCCAAAATAGTAACAGAGCAACAGAAGAAAACAGAGTCAAATCAGAAGTAAGCCTGAGACACAAGGCACACCTCCAGAGGAAAGAGGAAGTCAGCTTATTTGTGTTCAGAGAAAGCCTGTATTGGTCATATAAAGCTGTCAACTGGATCCTTTTCTGAATAACAATGTTTAAGAACCCACAAACAAACAAACACGTGGTGAATAATATTCCATTGTTCAAATGTTCAACATAAATGATTTTATCAATGCAAAATGAAAAAAAGGGATCCGATTAAAATATTGAAAAGGTAATGCTTATCGTGACAGCTTCAATGGCAATACATACAAAGCAACCCACATAATCAACTGAAAGAACATATTTCCCAAGCTGATTTGAAACCACAGTGAAGCAGAAGTGATGCACACGCCAAGGCACAATCTAGAGTCATTCAGAGTGTAGGGAGGAGAATACACACTGAGCAAGCAACACCAGTGCAGGCAGCACCGGGCGCGCCCGTGTAGAAAAACAGAAGCAGTGATTGTAAAACATTGACTTGTTCAGTTGCTGCTGAAGGTTTTGATCGAGGGGGGTGGGGGGGTGGGGTCAGAGGGGCACAAAAGAAGAAGGGCAATCTCCACACCTGTGCAGAATTATATCATGAAAACTCAGAATTTGAAAAGAGAAAAACAAAAAGGAGAGCTGTGAGAGAAGGGTGTGTAAGATTAAGTACAAGCTGTGCAAAAGTTAACGAGGGGGGTGGGGGTGGGGCAAAGGAAGGAGGGTAAATGGGGCGGGTGGGTGGGGGGGTTACCTTCGTTTGCACTCGTCAACTTTCCTCTGGCCCCATCTCTGAATTTAGTAGCCTCTATAAACTGGCATAAAGCTACACAACAAATGAAACAAGAGTATTAATGAGGTTTGCTCTGCATGAGTAGCGCATCACTTCAAGATGTCAGCACAAATGTTTCTTCACAAAGCAGAGTCCTGCTCTCTGATGGACAGATGTGTATTGGCATGTCTTCGTGTCTGTCAGGTGAGCGTTAAAATTCAGGAAAAGCTGATGGGCTGACAAAAGAAGGTCATTTATTTACAGGTATCATAACTTTGACTCTTTCAGTTCGCTAATCTATATTGCTCTGACGGGCTCATCCAGCAAACCAACCTGGTATGAAAGAAATACCTACAACAATGTGAAAGTTAAATTAAAGATCAAATACAACACAGTTTTAGCAATGGAAGATGACAATGTTAGTACAAGGCTTTTACAACACCCTTTTTGTAACTGAAATGTCTCGTTTATTGTAAAAACTTGTTACGGGCAAAGGTGGATTTCAATGCGGGTCAAGCATTAGCATTAGCATTAGCTACAGAAAGTGTGCAAAGTTTCAACAAAGATTTTACAGTTTGACTCATATTCAAATATGGAATTTATTGAATTATGATCCTCTTTTTTGGGGGGGCTTTTCCCCCCGTTTTTTTCTCTCCAATTGCATCCGGCCAATTACCCTACTCTTCTGAACCGTCCCGGTCTCTGCTCCACCCCCTCTGCTGATCCCGGGAGGGCTGCAGACTACCACGTCTCCTCCGATACATGTGGAGTCACCAGCTGCTTCTTTTCACCTGACGGTGAGGAGTTTCACCAGGCGGACGTAGCACATGGGAGGATCGCATTATTCCCCCCCCCCGTTACCCATCCCCCCTGAACAGGCGCCCCGACCGACCAGAGGAGACCCAAGTGCAGCAACCAGGACACATACCTGCAGAACATGGCTGTTCCCAAACTGTGGACACATCTGCACTGACTGGGGTTGAATGAATCAGATTATCTAACATTTTGAAAGGAAAAAGGATTGCCTAAAACAAGTGTGGTGCTCGTGTCTACTGTCATCTATCTACTGTGGTGCTAGCTGAACACCAGCCACACAGGAAGATGTCTTTCCTTTTTAGTGTAAAATGATTAGGAAAGGCTGACATTTCAACTAGAAATATCCTGGTAAACTCGAGCATGCACATACACAAAGCATACGTACAGCAAGAGGAAGCTATTTGATGCTGCTTTTTTCTCTCTGCACCATGGGAAGAATCCCGGCTTACCCCAGGCCTGCCCTCACTCACACATTAGCAGAGTGTGTGCTGTGTGATAAATACCCCATCATCTTTTTTAGTCATATCAGGTCTGTTCCAGAGTTTCTCTGAGGCTGACATGGACTGTCAGATCGGAATGTAGGCCTTTTTCTATTGGGTGCCTTTGAAAAACATGCTGTTTGGTCCAAGAAGAGCCAAAGATAACATGGCTTATCTTTCTCATTTATGCTGCGATCATGACTCGTGTAGACTATTTATGCTGCGATCATGACCCGTGTAGACTATTTATGCTGCGATCATGACCCGTGTAGACTATTTATGCTGCGATCATGACCCGTGTAGACTATTTATGCTGCGATCATGACTCATGTAGACCATTTGTGCTGCGATCATGACTCATGTAGACCATTTGTGCTGCGATCATGACTCGTGTAGACTATTTATGCTGCGATCATGACTCGTGTAGACTATTTATGCTGCGATCATGACTCGTGTAGACTATTTATGCTGCGATCATGACTCATGTAGACCATTTGTGCTGCGATCATGACCCGTGTAGACTATTTATGCTGCGATCATGACTCATGTAGACCATTTGTGCTGCGATCATGACTCGTGTAGACTATTTATGCTGCGATCATGACTCATGTAGACCATTTGTGCTGCGATCATGACCCGTGTAGACTATTTATGCTGCGATCATGACTCATGTAGACCATTTGTGCTGCGATCATGACTCGTGTAGACTATTTATGTTGCGATCATGACTTCCATAGACTATTTAAGACTAACGAAGTGATTATTTACATTGTGTTCACTTGAGGCTGATGAGCAAAAGGTGTCTAATTATTCAAGTAAGACATGACATCATTTGTCGGTTATGCAAAAGTCTTGTTTTTGTTTGACAAATCGTTTGTGAACCTACCAGGCAGTCAACAGATGTTGAGTTGAACCACATAAGCCTATTATACCATAGATTGAAAGTACAGAGAAGGCAAACAGGAAATCAGACCCTCAAGGATTAACTGCCCTAATCTTTTAATTACCATCATATACAGACTGCCCTCAGGGCAGAAACTAGCCCAGAACATAGTACATGTAAGGAAGACATTTAACTAGATTTAGTCATTAGTATAGGACAGTCCTGCAAAGATGCAGAGGACAGGAAGAGATGGAAACCGATGATCCGCTGTGGCGACCCCTAATGGGAGCAGCCAAAAGTAGTAGCAGCAGCAGCAGCAGCGGCAGTAGTAGGAGTAGACTCTGTAAATTGTGTAAACACATCATCCATCGCACGTTGTCCGTCTTGGGAGAGAGATCCCTCCTCCGTTGCTCTCCCCGAAGTTTCTTCCCTTTTTTTCTCCCTGTTAAAGGTTTTTTAGGGAGTTGTTTCTTATCTGATATGAGGGTCTAAGGACAGGATGTTGTGTTGCTGTAAAGCCCCCTGAGGTAAATTTGTGTTTGTGATGTTTGGCTAAGCAAGGAGAGTTGACTTAGCTATTACATTTGTAGTTGAGGTCCTTTTGTCTATAAACCAATTGTAGTGCTAATAATGGGTTTCGTAAGTCTGCATTTAACAGAAGTCTGGACCCACCAGGCCTGGACTTCTGTCAACCACAGCATTGAAGTGCAGACCAGAGAACGACACAGAAAATACTGTGAAGGGGAAATAATGTTTAAGTCTTATAACACTGCCTCGCAACGAAAGAGTGGAGGCCTCACCATTCAAGAGGCACTAAGTAAAGCCAGACTGTTGATTAAGAGCAGGCAGTAAGTTTCTTGGTCAAACAGAGCAGACCAGCACTGAGCACTTACTCTCCTCATGTCAAACACTTCTGAGACATGAGTCCAGAAGAGAGGGAAACTGCCCCCTAACTAAAGACGGAAGTTTTCAACCAGGGTGAAGGAAAGCAAAAGCAGAAGTTGGGAAGTTTCAACAACATCTACAACAGATGTTATATGTATAGCAGCGGAAAGAAAGGAAAAACAAATCAAAAGTCTTAGCAGCTGGGCACAAATAATGGACTATCTTATCGGTTTAACAGTGAAAATAACATTATCTTGTGCCTGATACACCCTCCATCAATTAAAGTGACTGTGATTAACCCCAAATAAAGTTCAGCTGTTGCTGTAGGAGTTCCCTGGCATCTTCTTGGTTGCGTCCAACTGCAAAAGCCATGGTCCACAAAGATCTTACGAAGCATGCACGGGATGTCATTGTTGAACGGTATCGAACGGGAGAGGGGTACAAAAGATTTTCCAAGGCAGTAGATACACTATGGGACACAGTGAATACAATATGGCACAACAGTGATATTACCAAGAACAGGACAGCCCCCCAAAATTGATGAGAAGAAAAGGAGAAAACTGGTCAGGGAGGCTGCCAAGAGGCCTATAGCAACATTAAAGGAGCTGCGGGAATTTCTGGCAAGCACTGGCTGCTCCCTACATGTGACAACAATCTCCTGTATTCTTCATGTCTGGGCTGTGGGGTAGGCTGGCAAGACAGAAGCCTTTTCACACACAAAAAAACCACCCAAGGCCAGCGAAATTTCGCAAAGAGATATATCCAGTGTCCCAAAACCACGTGAAAACGTGTGTTACGGTCCGATGAGACCAGGACTGAACTTTCTGGCCACAATTCCAAAAGGTACGCTTGGTGCAAAAACAACACAGCACGTCACCAAAAGAAGACCACACCCGCGGTGAAGCATGGTGGTGGCAGCATCATGTTTTCGGGGTTTTTTTCTTCGGCCGCAGCTAGGGCTTCAGTCAAGGTGGAGGGAATCATGAATAGCTCCAAATACCAGCCGATTTTGGCGTGAAACCTTCAGGCGTCTGCTAGTAAGCTGAAAATGAAGAGGATTTTCAACTTTCAGCACAATGACCCAAATCATACATCCAAATCACCAAAGGAATGGATCCGCCAAAAGAAGATCAACATTTTGGAATGGCCCAGCCAGAGCCCAGACCTGGATCCAACTGAAAATCTATGGGGTGAGCTGAAGAGGACTGTGCACAGGAGATGCTCTCGCAATCTGACGAATCTAGAAGATTTTTTGCAAGGGAGAGAAAACATTGCCAAATTAGGATGTGCCAAGCTGGCAGACCCTTACCCAAAAAGACCGAGTGCTGTAATAAAATCACAAGGTGCTTCAAGTATTAGTCTTAAGGTGTGAACACTTATGCAACCAGGTTACTGTTTAAGTTTTTTATTTCTACGCCAAGCGGTGGCCTTGTGAGGATTATATACGTTTGGTGTTGTGTGTGTGTGTGTGTGTGTGTGTGTGTGTGTGTGTGTGTGTGTGTGTGTGTGTGTGTGTGTGTGTGTGTGTGTCCACAGCTTATCTCACACACTACCGGACCTGTCAGCCCAGTATTTTTGTGCACAGTTATGACCGTATGACCAAGAACTTGTCATAGGTGCGGTGATTCAAAACCTTAGAAAAACATTTGTTCTTGCTACCGCCGCTCCCCCTCTTCATTCACTCTCTTGCTCGCTCGACCAACACTGCTCTCTGTCACTGCCCAATCTGAGTCAACCGTAGATGTGAGTCATGCATGTACGCGGTTGACTTAGATCGGCTAGCGACAGTGTATGAGTCTTGAAAGTAAATGAGAAATCGGTCGTATTTGGCAAGTGGGCAAATCATTCACTGCTGATCTCAGCACAGGACAAACACAAAAAAAAGCACAAAACAGACATAAGGAGGAGCACAGGATGAATAAAAAATAATAACCTCTTTTTATTTTCATAACAGAATAAAGCTGGGTACACCGTTTACGGTCGCACATAAGAAACTCACTTCTATGGTTGCCCTAGATTGAGAAGCGACACGATCAACCGTTATTAAAAGAATTTTACAGCTTCCACTAGACTGCAGTCAGAACACAGTGCTGCATGTCCTGTCGCTGCCTGATCCGAGTCAACCATAGCTGTGAATCATGCATGTGTGAGGAGGCGCTAGTGCAGCGACCAGGACATATACCCACATCGGAACACAAACATATCTATAGCTCTGACAACGACTCCAAAGAGGATAAATATCTGAGTCTCATCAGCAGCCAGCCAGACTAGCTTGGTCTAGTCAGAAAGGCAGGAACTGAGGAAGCCTCTTGGATGAGAGGCGAAACGTCTTCACGGATATATACCAAGTCCAGTTGCACTTGATTCAACTCCTTTGGATAACCATGACCCGGATGAATGAGAACATTCACAGACATACCCACATCCGGCTTCCCACCCACAGACACGGCCAATTGTGTCTGTAGGGACGCCCGACCAGGCCGGAGGTAACACGGGGATTCGAACCGGTGATCCCCATGTTGGTAGGCAACGGAATAGACTGCTATGCTACCAGGACGCCCCCATGTTACTGGTATGTTTTAAAGGGGAGGTTTGAAGCACGAACAGGAGAGCTTTATGGGCCAGTGGATTCTCTACACAGATGAACCACCACGTGCTGCAGCAGCTCCACCCTCATCGATTCACCACCACATGTTCACTGGGAGGACTGGAGCAGAAGCTGCCACACACTCAGGAGGCTGTTCAGCATTTGAATAAGTGCAGCTTGTGTGTGTGTGTGCACCCATTCCTCTCAACTGCCTGTTTTCCTTCAGCGGCATGGCAAGGCAGCAGCTCATGCCAACGGAGTCCTGAACCTGCTTCTGAACTGAGCTGAGGGAAGGGCTGGGTCAGGAGGTCTGCATCTGTTTCTTACTGTATCTAAATCACACCACTACTTATTTACATACAGAGTGTAAAGATCTACAGACACGTGATACCTTTTTTTTTTTTTGATTTTTCTCCCCGTTTGTATCCGGCCAATTACCCCACTCTCACTGCTCCGCCCCCTCTGCTGACCCGGGGAGGGCTGCAGACTACAACATGCCTCCTCCCATACATGTGGAGTCACCAGCTGCTTCTTTTCACCTGACAGTGAGGAGTTTCACCAGGGGGACGTAGTGCGTGGGAGGATCACACTATTCCCCCCAGTTCCCCCTCCCCCCCGAACAGGCGTCCCAACCAACCAGAGGAGGCGCTAGTGCAGCAACCAGGACACAAACCCACATCCGGCTTCCCACCCGCAGACACGGCCAACTGTGTCTGTAGGGACACCCGACCAAGCCGTAGGTAACACAGGGATTCGAAC
>NC_079214.1:71032437-71197836 GCF_029633865.1 Lampris incognitus
TACAAACCAGATGCTCAAAAGGCTGTAGTAAAATGGCAAGTACAAACCAGATGTTCAAAAGGCTGTAGTATAATGACAAGTACAAACCAGATGCTCAAAAGGCTGCAGCGTAATGACAAGTACAAAACAGATGTTCATAAGGCTGTAGTATAATGAGAAGTACAAAACAGATGTTCAAAAGTCTGTAGTATAATGACAAGTACAAACCAGATGGTCAAAAGGCTGTAGTATACTGACAAGTACAAACCAGATGTTCAAAAGGCTGCAGTATAATGACAAGTACAAAACAGATGTTCATAAGGCTGAAGTATAATGACAAGTAAGAACCAGATGTTCAAAAGGCTGCAGTATAATGACAAGTACAACCCAGATGTTCAAAAGGCTGTAGTATAATGACAAGTACAAACCAGATGCTCAAAAGGCTGTAGTATAAAGACAAGTACAAACCAGATGTTCATAAGGCTGCAGTATAATGACAAGTACAAAACAGATGTTCAAAAGGCTGCAGTATAATGACAAGTACAAACCAGATGCTCAAAAGGCTGTAGTATAATGACAAGTACAAACCAGATGCTCAAAAGGCTGTAGTATAATGACAAGTACAAACCAGATGTTCATAAGGCTGTAGTATAATGACAAATACAAATCAGATGTTCAAAAGGCTGCAGTATAATGACAAATACAAAACAGATGTTCAAAAGGCTGTAGTATAATGACAAGTACAAACCAGATGTTCATAAGGCTGTAGTATAATGACATGTACAAAACAGATGTTCATAAGACTGCAGTATAATGACAAGTACAAACCAGATGCTCAAAAGGCTGCAGTATAATGACAAGTACAAACCAGATGTTCAAAAGGCTGCAGTATAATGACAAGTACAAAACAGATGTTCAAAAGGCTGCAGTATAATGACAAGTATAAAACAGATGTTCAAAAGGCTGTAGTATAATGACAAGTACAAACCAGATGCTCAAAAGGCTGCAGTATAATGACAAGTACAAAACAGATGCTCAAAAGGCTGTAGTAAAATGGCAAGTACACACCAGATGTTCAAAAGGCTGTAGTATAATGACAAGTACAAACCAGATGCTCAAAAGGCTGCAGCGTAATGACAAGTACAAAACAGATGTTCATAAGGCTGTAGTATAATGAGAAGTACAAAACAGATGTTCAAAAGTCTGTAGTATAATGACAAGTACAAACCAGGTAGTCAAAAGGCTGTAGTATACTGACAAGTACAAACCAGATGTTCAAAAGGCTGCAGTATAATGACAAGTACAAAACAGATGTTCATAAGGCTGAAGTATAATGACAAGTAAGAACCAGATGTTCAAAAGGCTGCAGTATAATGACAAGTACAAACCAGATGTTCAAAAGGCTGTAGTATAATGACAAGTACAAACCAGATGCTCAAAAGGCTGTAGTATAATGACAAGTACAAACCAGATGTTCATAAGGCTGCAGTATAATGACAAGTACAAAACAGATGTTCAAAAGGCTGCAGTATAATGACAAGTACAAAACAGATGCTCAAAAGGCTGTAGTAAAATGACAAGTACAAACCAGATGTTCAAAAGGCTGTAGTATAATGACAAGTACAAACCAGATGCTCAAAAGGCTGCAGTATAATGACAAGTACAAACCAGATGCTCAAAAGGCTGCAGTATAATGACAAGTACAAACCAGATGCTGAAAAGGCTGTAGTATAATGACAAGTACAAACCAGATGTTCAAAAGGCTGCAGTATAATGACAAGTACAAAACAGATGTTCATAAGGCTGTAGTATAATGACAAGTAAGAACCAGATGTTCAAAAGTCTGTAGTATAATGACAAGTACAAAACAGATGTTCATAAGACTGCAGTATAATGACAAGTACAAACCAGATGCTCAAAAGGCTGCAGTATAATGACAAGTACAAACCAGATGTTCAAAAGGCTGCAGTATAATGACAAGTACAAAACAGATGTTCAAAAGGCTGCAGTATAATGACAAGTATAAAACAGATGTTCAAAAGGCTGTAGTATAATGACAAGTACAAACCAGATGCTCAAAAGGCTGCAGTATAATGACAAGTACAAAACAGATGCTCAAAAGGCTGTAGTAAAATGGCAAGTACAAACCAGATGTTCAAAAGGCTGTAGTATAATGACAAGTACAAACCAGATGCTCAAAAGGCTGCAGCGTAATGACAAGTACAAAACAGATGTTCATAAGGCTGTAGTATAATGAGAAGTACAAAACAGATGTTCAAAAGTCTGTAGTATAATGACAAGTACAAACCAGATGGTCAAAAGGCTGTAGTATACTGACAAGTACAAACCAGATGTTCAAAAGGCTGCAGTATAATGACAAGTACAAAACAGATGTTCATAAGGCTGAAGTATAATGACAAGTAAGAACCAGATGTTCAAAAGGCTGCAGTATAATGAAAAGTACAAACCAGATGTTCAAAAGGCTGTAGTATAATGACAAGTACAAACCAGATGCTCAAAAGGCTGTAGTATAATGACAAGTACAAACCAGATGTTCATAAGGCTGCAGTATAATGACAAGTACAAAACAGATGTTCAAAAGGCTGCAGTATAATGACAAGTACAAAACAGATGCTCAAAAGGCTGTAGTAAAATGACAAGTACAAACCAGATGTTCAAAAGGCTGTAGTATAATGACAAGTACAAACCAGATGCTCAAAAGGCTGCAGTATAATGACAAGTACAAACCAGATGCTCAAAAGGCTGCAGTATAATGACAAGTACAAACCAGATGCTGAAAAGGCTGTAGTATAATGACAAGTACAAACCAGATGTTCAAAAGGCTGCAGTATAATGACAAGTACAAAACAGATGTTCATAAGGCTGTAGTATAATGACAAGTAAGAACCAGATGTTCAAAAGGCTGCAGTATAATGACAAGTACAAACCAGATGCTCAAAAGGCTGTAGTATAATGACAAGTACAAACCAGATGTTCATAAGGCTGCAGTAT
The DNA here is from genome assembly GCF_029633865.1 of Lampris incognitus. Classification (NCBI taxonomy): domain Eukaryota; kingdom Metazoa; phylum Chordata; class Actinopteri; order Lampriformes; family Lampridae; genus Lampris; species Lampris incognitus. Next base: position 71,035,429 of record NC_079214.1, read on the forward strand.
AATGACAAGTACAAAACAGATTTTCATAACACTGCAGTATAATGACAACTACAAAACAGATGTTCAAAAGGCTGAAGTATAATGACAAGTAAGAACCAGATGTTCAAAAGGCTGCAGTATAATGACAAGTACAAACCAGATGTTCAAAAGGCTGTAGTATAATGACAAGTACAAACCAGATGCTCAAAAGGCTGTAGTATAATGACAAGTACAAACCAGATGTTCATAAGGCTGCATTATAATGACAAGTACAAAACAGATGTTCAAAAGGCTGCAATATAATGACAAGTACAAAACAGATGCTCAAAAGGCTGTAGTAAAATGACAAGTACAAACCAGATGTTCAAAAGGCTGTAGTATAATGACAAGTACAAACCAGATGCTCAAAAGGCTGCAGTATAATGACAAGTACAAACCAGATGCTGAAAAGGCTGCAGTATAATGACAAGTACAAACCAGACGCTCAAAAGGCTGTAGTATAATGACAAGTACAAACCAGATGTTCAAAAGGCTGCAGTATAATGACAAGTACAAAACAGATGTTCATAAGGCTGTAGTATAATGACAAGTAAGAACCAGATGTTCAAAAGTCTGTAGTATAATGACAAGTACAAAACAGATGTTCATAAGACTGCAGTATAATGACAAGTACAAACCAGATGCTCAAAAGGCTGCAGTATAATGACAAGTACAAACCAGATGTTCAAAAGGCTGCAGTATAATGACAAGTACAAAACAGATGTTCAAAAGGCTGCAGTATAATGACAAGTATAAAACAGATGTTCAAAAGGCTGTAGTATAATGACAAGTACAAACCAGATGCTCAAAAGGCTGCAGTATAATGACAAGTACAAAACAGATGCTCAAAAGGCTGTAGTAAAATGGCAAGTACAAACCAGATGTTAAAAAGGCTGTAGTATAATGACAAGTACAAACCAGATGCTCAAAAGGCTGCAGCGTAATGACAAGTACAAAACAGATGTTCATAAGGCTGTAGTATAATGAGAAGTACAAAACAGATGTTCAAAAGTCTGTAGTATAATGACAAGTACAAACCAGATGGTCAAAAGGCTGTAGTATACTGACAAGTACAAACCAGATGTTCAAAAGGCTGCAGTATAATGACAAGTACAAAACAGATGTTCATAAGGCTGAAGTATAATGACAAGTAAGAACCAGATGTTCAAAAGGCTGCAGTATAATGACAAGTACAAACCAGATGTTCAAAAGGCTGTAGTATAATGACAAGTACAAACCAGATGCTCAAAAGGCTGTAGTATAATGACAAGTACAAACCAGATGTTCATAAGGCTGCAGTATAATGACAAGTACAAAACAGATGTTCAAAAGGCTGTAGTATAATGACAAGTACAAAACAGATGCTCAAAAGGCTGTAGTAAAATGACAAGTACAAACCAGATGTTCAAAAGGCTGTAGTATAATGACAAGTACAAACCAGATGCTCAAAAGGCTGCAGTATAATGACAAGTACAAACCAGATGCTCAAAAGGCTGCAGTATAATGACAAGTACAAACCAGATGCTGAAAAGGCTGTAGTATAATGACAAGTACAAACCAGATGTTCAAAAGGCTGCAGTATAATGACAAGTACAAAACAGATGTTCATAAGGCTGTAGTATAATGACAAGTAAGAACCAGATGTTCAAAAGGCTGCAGTATAATGACAAGTACAAACCAGATGCTCAAAAGGCTGTAGTATAATGACAAGTACAAACCAGATGTTCATAAGGCTGCAGTATAATGACAAGTACAAAACAGATTTTCATAACACTGCAGTATAATGACAACTACAAAACAGATGTTCAAAAGGCTGAAGTATAATGACAAGTAAGAACCAGATGTTCAAAAGGCTGCAGTATAATGACAAGTACAAACCAGATGTTCAAAAGGCTGTAGTATAATGACAAGTACAAACCAGATGCTCAAAAGGCTGTAGTATAATGACAAGTACAAACCAGAAGTTCATAAGGCTGCATTATAATGACAAGTACAAAACAGATGTTCAAAAGGCTGCAATATAATGACAAGTACAAAACAGATGCTCAAAAGGCTGTAGTAAAATGACAAGTACAAACCAGATGTTCAAAAGGCTGTAGTATAATGACAAGTACAAACCAGATGCTCAAAAGGCTGCAGTATAATGACAAGTACAAACCAGATGCTCAAAAGGCTGCAGTATAATGACAAGTACAAACCAGACGCTCAAAAGGCTGTAGTATAATGACAAGTACAAACCAGATGTTCAAAAGGCTGCAGTATAATGACAAGTACAAAACAGATGTTCATAAGGCTGTAGTATAATGACAAGTAAGAACCAGATGTTCAAAAGGCTGCAGTATAATGACAAGTACAAACCAGATGCTCAAAAGGCTGTAGTATAATGACAAGTACAAACCAGATGCTCAAAAGGCTGTAGTATAATGACAAGTACAAACCAGATGTTCATAAGGCTGCAGTATAATGACAAGTACAAAACAGATTTTCATAAGACTGCAGTATAATGACAAATACAAATCAGATGTTCAAAAGGCTGCAGTATAATGACAAATACAAAACAGATGTTCAAAAGGCTGTAGTATAATGACAAGTACAAACCAGATGTTCATAAGGCTGTAGTATAATGACATGTACAAAACAGATGTTCATAAGACTGCAGTATAATGACAAGTACAAACCAGATGCTCAAAAGGCTGCAGTATAATGACAAGTACAAAACAGATGCTCAAAAGGCTGTAGTAAAATGACAAGTACAAACCAGATGTTCAAAAGGCTGCAGTGTAATGACAAGTACAAACCAGATGCTCAAAAGGCTGTAGTATAATGACAAGTAAGAACCAGATGTTCAAAAGGCTGCAGTATAATGACAAGTACAAACCAGATGTTCAAAAGGCTGTAGTATAATGACAAGTACAAACCAGATGGTCAAAAGGCTGTAGTATAATGACAAATACAAAACAGATGTTCAAAAGGCTGCAGTATAATGACAAGTACAAAACAGATGTTCAAAAGGCTGTAGTATAATGACAGGTACAAAACAGATGCTCAAAAGGCTGTAGTAAAATGACAAGTACAAACCAGATGTTCAAAAGGCTGTAGTATAATGACAAGTACAAACCAGATGTTCAAAAGGCTGCAGTATAATGACAAGTACAAAACAGATGTTCAAAAGGCTGCAGTATAATGACAAGTACAAACCAGATGTTCAAAAGGCTGTAGTATAATGACAAGTACAAACCAGATGTTCAAAAGGCTGTAGTATAATGACAAGTACAAACCAGATGTTCAAAAGGCTGCAGTATAATGACAAATACAAAACAGATGCTCAAAAGGCTGCAGTATAATGACAAGTACAAACCAGATGCTGAAAAGGCTGTAGTATAATGACAAGTACAAACCAGATGTTCAAAAGGCTGCAGTATAATGACAAGTACAAAACAGATGTTCATAAGGCTGTAGTATAATGACAAGTAAGAACCAGATGTTCAAAAGGCTGCAGTATAATGACAAGTACAAACCAGATGCTCAAAAGGCTGTAGTATAATGACAAGTACAAACCAGATGCTCAAAAGGCTGTAGTATAATGACAAGTACAAACCAGATGTTCATAAGGCTGTAGTATAATGACAAATACAAATCAGATGTTCAAAAGGCTGCAGTATAATGACAAATACAAAACAGATGTTCAAAAGGCTGTAGTATAATGACAAGTACAAACCAGATGTTCATAAGGCTGTAGTATAATGACATGTACAAAACAGATGTTCATAAGACTGCAGTATAATGACAAGTACAAACCAGATGGTCAAAAGGCTGCAGTATAATGACAAGTACAAACCAGATGTTCAGAAGGCTGCAGTATAATGACAAGTACAAAACAGATGTTCAAAAGGCTGCAGTATAATGACAAGTATAAAACAGATGTTCAAAAGGCTGTAGTATAATGACAAGTACAAACCAGATGCTCAAAAGGCTGCAGTATAATGACAAGTACAAAACAGATGCTCAAAAGGCTGTAGTAAAATGGCAAGTACACACCAGATGTTCAAAAGGCTGTAGTATAATGACAAGTACAAACCAGATGCTCAAAAGGCTGCAGCGTAATGACAAGTACAAAACAGATGTTCATAAGGCTGTAGTATAATGAGAAGTACAAAACAGATGTTCAAAAGTCTGTAGTATAATGACAAGTACAAACCAGGTGGTCAAAAGGCTGTAGTATACTGACAAGTACAAACCAGATGTTCAAAAGGCTGCAGTATAATGACAAGTACAAAACAGATGTTCATAAGGCTGAAGTATAATGACAAGTAAGAACCAGATGTTCAAAAGGCTGCAGTATAATGACAAGTACAAACCAGATGTTCAAAAGGCTGTAGTATAATGACAAGTACAAACCAGATGCTCAAAAGGCTGTAGTATAATGACAAGTACAAACCAGATGTTCATAAGGCTGCAGTATAATGACAAGTACAAAACAGATGTTCAAAAGGCTGCAGTATAATGACAAGTACAAAACAGATGCTCAAAAGGCTGTAGTAAAATGACAAGTACAAACCAGATGTTCAAAAGGCTGTAGTATAATGACAAGTACAAACCAGATGCTCAAAAGGCTGCAGTATAATGACAAGTACAAACCAGATGCTCAAAAGGCTGCAGTATAATGACAAGTACAAACCAGATGCTGAAAAGGCTGTAGTATAATGACAAGTACAAACCAGATGTTCAAAAGGCTGCAGTATAATGACAAGTACAAAACAGATGTTCATAAGGCTGTAGTATAATGACAAGTAAGAACCAGATGTTCAAAAGTCTGTAGTATAATGACAAGTACAAACCAGATGTTCAAAAGGCTGCAGTATAATGACAAATACAAAACAGATGCTCAAAAGGCTGCAGTATAATGACAAGTACAAACCAGATGCTGAAAAGGCTGTAGTATAATGACAAGTACAAACCAGATGTTCAAAAGGCTGCAGTATAATGACAAGTACAAAACAGATGTTCATAAGGCTGTAGTATAATGACAAGTAAGAACCAGATGTTCAAAAGGCTGCAGTATAATGACAAGTACAAACCAGATGCTCAAAAGGCTGTAGTATAATGACAAGTACAAACCAGATGCTCAAAAGGCTGTAGTATAATGACAAGTACAAACCAGATGTTCATAAGGCTGTAGTATAATGACAAATACAAATCAGATGTTCAAAAGGCTGCAGTATAATGACAAATACAAAACAGATGTTCAAAAGGCTGTAGTATAATGACAAGTACAAACCAGATGTTCATAAGGCTGTAGTATAATGACATGTACAAAACAGATGTTCATAAGACTGCAGTATAATGACAAGTACAAACCAGATGCTCAAAAGGCTGCAGTATAATGACAAGTACAAACCAGATGTTCAAAAGGCTGCAGTATAATGACAAGTACAAAACAGATGTTCAAAAGGCTGCAGTATAATGACAAGTATAAAACAGATGTTCAAAAGGCTGTAGTATAATGACAAGTACAAACCAGATGCTCAAAAGGCTGCAGTATAATGACAAGTACAAAACAGATGCTCAAAAGGCTGTAGTAAAATGGCAAGTACAAACCAGATGTTCAAAAGGCTGTAGTATAATGACAAGTACAAACCAGATGCTCAAAAGGCTGCAGCGTAATGACAAGTACAAAACAGATGTTCATAAGGCTGTAGTATAATGAGAAGTACAAAACAGATGTTCAAAAGTCTGTAGTATAATGACAAGTACAAACCAGATGGTCAAAAGGCTGTAGTATACTGACAAGTACAAACCAGATGTTCAAAAGGCTGCAGTATAATGACAAGTACAAAACAGATGTTCATAAGGCTGAAGTATAATGACAAGTAAGAACCAGATGTTCAAAAGGCTGCAGTATAATGACAAGTACAAACCAGATGTTCAAAAGGCTGTAGTATAATGACAAGTACAAACCAGATGCTCAAAAGGCTGTAGTATAATGACAAGTACAAACCAGATGTTCATAAGGCTGCAGTATAATGACAAGTACAAAACAGATGTTCAAAAGGCTGCAGTATAATGACAAGTACAAAACAGATGCTCAAAAGGCTGTAGTAAAATGACAAGTACAAACAAGATGTTCAAAAGGCTGTAGTATAATGACAAGTACAAACCAGATGCTCAAAAGGCTGCAGTATAATGACAAGTACAAACCAGATGCTCAAAAGGCTGCAGTATAATGACAAGTACAAACCAGATGCTGAAAAGGCTGTAGTATAATGACAAGTACAAACCAGATGTTCAAAAGGCTGCAGTATAATGACAAGTACAAAACAGATGTTCATAAGGCTGTAGTATAATGACAAGTAAGAACCAGATGTTCAAAAGGCTGTAGTATAATGACAAGTACAAAACAGATGTTCATAAGGCTGTAGTATAATGACAAGTACAAAACAGATGTTCATAAGGCTGTAGTATAATGACAAGAACAAAACAGATTTTCATAAGACTGCAGTATAATGACAAATACAAATCAGATGTTCAAAAGGCTGCAGTAAAATGGCAAGTACAAACCAGATGTTCAAAAGGCTGTAGTATAATGACAAGTACAAACCAGATGCTCAAAAGGCTGTAGTATAATGACAAGTACAAACCAGATGTTCATAAGGCTGTAGTATAATGACAAGTAAGAACCAGATGTTCAAAAGGCTGCAGTATAATGACAAGTACAAACCAGATGTACAAAAGGCTGTAGTATAATGACAAGTACAAACCAGATGCTCAAAAAGCTGCAGTATAATGACAAGTACAAAACAGATGTTCAAAAGGCTGCAGTATAATGACAAGTACAAACCAGATGTTCAAAAGGCTGTAGTATGACAAGTACAAACCAGATGTTCAAAAGGCTGTAGTATAATGACAAGTACAAACCAGATGTTCAAAAGGCTGCAGTATAATGACAAGTACAAAACAGATGCTCAAAAGGCTGTAGTATAATGACAAGTACAAAACAGATGCTCATAAGGCTGCAGTATAATGACAAGTACAAAACAGATGTTCAAAAGTCTGTAGTATAATGACAAGTACAAAACAGATGTTCAAAAGGCTGCAGTATAATGACAAGTACAAACCAGATGTTCAAAAGGCTGTAGTTTAATGGCAAGTACAAACCAGATGTTCAAAAGGCTGCAGTATAATGACAAGTACAAAACAGATGTTCAAAAGGCTGCAGTATAATGACAAGTACAAAACATATGTTCAAAAGGCTGCAGTATAATGACAAGTACAAAACAGATGCTCAAAAGGCTGTAGTAAAATGGCAAGTACAAACCAGATGTTCAAAAGGCTGTAGTATAATGACAAGTACAAACCAGATGCTCAAAAGGCTGCAGCGTAATGACAAGTACAAAACAGATGTTCATAAGGCTGTAGTATAATGAGAAGTACAAAACAGATGTTCAAAAGTCTGTAGTATAATGACAAGTACAAACCAGATGGTCAAAAGGCTGTAGTATACTGACAAGTACAAACCAGATGTTCAAAAGGCTGCAGTATAATGACAAGTACAAAACAGATGTTCAAAAGGCTGCAGTATAATGACAAGTACAAAACAGATGCTCAAAAGGCTGTAGTATAATGACAAGTACAAAACAGATGTTCATAAGGCTGCAGTATAATGACAAGTACAAAACAGATGTTCAAAAGTCTGTAGTATAATGACAAGTACAACACAGATGTTCAAAAGGTTGCAGTATAATGACAAGTACAAACCAGATGTTCAAAAGGCTGTAGTATAATGACAAGTACAAACCAGATGTTCAAAAGGCTGTAGTATAATGACAAATACAAAACAGATGTTCAAAAGGCTGTAGTATAATGACAAGTACAAAACAGATGCTCAAAAGGCTGTAGTAAAATGACAAGTACAAACCAGATATTCAAAAGGCTGTAGTATAATGACAAGTACAAACCAGATGCTCAAAAGGCTGTAGTATAATGACAAGTACAAAACAGATATTCAAAAGGCTGTAGTAAAATGACAAGTACAAACCAGATATTCAAAAGGCTGTAGTATAATGACAAGTACAAACCAGATATTCAAAAGGCTGTAGTATAATGACAAGTACAAACCAGATGCTCAAAAGACTGCAGTGTAATGACAAGTACAAACCAGATGCTCAAAAGGCTGTAGTATAATGACAAGTACAAACCAGATGTTCAAAAGGCTGTAGTATAATGACAAGTACAAAACAGATGTTCAAAAGGCTGTAGTATAATGACAAGTACAAAACAGATGTTCAAAAGGCTGTAGTATAATGACAAGTACAAACCAGATGTTCATAAGGCTGTAGTATAATGACAAGTACAAAACAGATGCTCAAAAGGCTGCAGTGTAATGACAAGTACAAACCAGATGCTCAAAAGGCTGTAGTATAATGACAAGTACAAACCAGATGTTCATAAGGCTGTAGTATAATGACAAGTAAGAACCAGATGTTCAAAAGGCTGCAGTATAATGACAAGTACAAACCAGATGTACAAAAGGCTGTAGTATAATGACAAGTACAAACCAGATGCTCAAAAGGCTGCAGTATAATGACAAGTACAAAAGAGATGTTCAAAAGGCTGCAGTATAATGACAAATACAAACCAGATGTTCAAAAGGCTGTAGTATAATGACAAGTACAAACCAGATGTTCAAAAGGCTGTAGTATAATGACAAGTACAAACCAGATGTTCAAAAGGCTGCAGTATAATGACAAGTACAAACCAGATGTTCAAAAGGCTGTAGTATAATGACAAGTACAAAACAGATGTTCAAAAGGCTGCAGTATAATGACAAGTACAAACCAGATGTTCAAAAGGCTGCAGTATAATGACAAGTACAAACCAGATGTTCAAAAGGCTGCAGTATAATGACAAGTACAAAACAGATGCTCAAAAGGCTGTAGTATAATGACAAGTACAAAACAGATGTTCATAAGGCTGCAGTATAATGACAAGTATAAAACAGATGTTCAAAAGTCTGTAGTATAATGACAAGTACAAAACAGATGTTCAAAAGGCTGCAGTATAATGACAAGTACAAACCAGATGTTCAAAAGGCTGTAGTATAATGGCAAGTACAAACCAGATGTTCAAAAGGCTGCAGTATAATGACAAGTTCAAAACAGATGTTCAAAAGGATGCAGTATAATGACAAGTACAAAACAGATGTTCAAAAGGCTGCAGTATAATGACAAGTACAAAACAGATGCTCAAAAGGCTGTAGTAAAATGGCAAGTACAAACCAGATGTTCAAAAGGCTGTAGTATAATGACAAGTACAAACCAGATGCTCAAAAGGCTGCAGCGTAATGACAAGTACAAAACAGATGTTCATAAGGCTGTAGTATAATGAGAAGTACAAAACAGATGTTCAAAAGTCTGTAGTATAATGACAAGTACAAACCAGATGGTCAAAAGGCTGTAGTATACTGACAAGTACAAACCAGATGTTCAAAAGGCTGCAGTATAATGACAAGTACAAAACAGATGTTCATAAGGCTGAAGTATAATGACAAGTAAGAACCAGATGTTCAAAAGGCTGCAGTATAATGACAAGTACAAACCAGATGTTCAAAAGGCTGTAGTATAATGACAAGTACAAACCAGATGTTCAAAAGGCTGTAGTATAATGACAAGTACAAAACAGATGTTCAAAAGGCTGCAGTATAATGACAAGTACAAAACAGATGCTCAAAAGGCTGTAGTATAATGACAAGTACAAAACAGATGCTCATAAGGCTGCAGTATAATGACAAGTACAAAACAGATGTTCAAAAGTCTGTAGTATAATGACAAGCACAAAACAGATGTTCAAAAGGCTGCAGTATAATGACAAGTACAAACCAGATGTTCAAAAGGCTGTAGTATAATGGCAAGTACAAACCAGATGTTCAAAAGGCTGCAGTATAATGACAAGTGCAAAACAGATGTTCAAAAGGCTGCAGTATAATGACAAGTACAAAACATATGTTCAAAAGGCTGCAGTATAATGACAAGTACAAAACAGATGCTCAAAAGGCTGTAGTAAAATGGCAAGTACAAACCAGATGTTCAAAAGGCTGTAGTATAATGACAAGTACAAACCAGATGTTCAAAAGGCTGCAGCGTAATGACAAGTACAAAACAGATGTTCATAAGGCTGTAGTATAATGAGAAGTACAAAACAGATGTTCAAAAGTCTGTAGTATAATGACAAGTACAAACCAGATGGTCAAAAGGCTGTAGTATACTGACAAGTACAAACCAGATGTTCAAAAGGCTGCAGTATAATGACAAGTACAAAACAGATGTTCAAAAGGCTGCAGTATAATGACAAGTACAAAACAGATGCTCAAAAGGCTGTAGTATAATGACAAGTACAAAACAGATGTTCATAAGGCTGTAGTATAATGACAAGAACAAAACAGATTTTCATAAGACTGCAGTATAATGACAAATACAAATCAGATGTTCAAAAGGCTGCAGTAAAATGGCAAGTACAAACCAGATGTTCAAAAGGCTGTAGTATAATGACAAGTACAAACCAGATGCTCAAAAGGCTGTAGTATAATGACAAGTACAAACCAGATGTTCATAAGGCTGTAGTATAATGACAAGTAAGAACCAGATGTTCAAAAGGCTGCAGTATAATGACAAGTACAAACCAGATGTACAAAAGGCTGTAGTATAATGACAAGTACAAACCAGATGCTCAAAAGGCTGCAGTATAATGACAAGTACAAAACAGATGTTCAAAAGGCTGCAGTATAATGACAAGTACAAACCAGATGCTCAAAAGGCTGCAGTATAATGACAAGTACAAAACAGATGTTCAAAAGGCTGCAGTATAATGACAAGTACAAACCAGATGTTCAAAAGGCTGTAGTATGACAAGTACAAACCAGATGTTCAAAAGGCTGTAGTATAATGACAAGTACAAACCAGATGTTCAAAAGGCTGCAGTATAATGACAAGTACAAAACAGATGCTCAAAAGGCTGTAGTATAATGACAAGTACAAAACAGATGCTCATAAGGCTGCAGTATAATGACAAGTACAAAACAGATGTTCAAAAGTCTGTAGTATAATGACAAGTACAAAACAGATGTTCAAAAGGCTGCAGTATAATGACAAGTACAAACCAGATGTTCAAAAGGCTGTAGTTTAATGGCAAGTACAAACCAGATGTTCAAAAGGCTGCAGTATAATGACAAGTACAAAACAGATGTTCAAAAGGCTGCAGTATAATGACAAGTACAAAACATATGTTCAAAAGGCTGCAGTATAATGACAAGTACAAAACAGATGCTCAAAAGGCTGTAGTAAAATGGCAAGTACAAACCAGATGTTCAAAAGGCTGTAGTATAATGACAAGTACAAACCAGATGCTCAAAAGGCTGCAGCGTAATGACAAGTACAAAACAGATGTTCATAAGGCTGTAGTATAATGACAAGTACAAACCAGATGCTCAAAAGGCTGTAGTATAATGACAAGTACAAAACAGATATTCAAAAGGCTGTAGTAAAATGACAAGTACAAACCAGATATTCAAAAGGCTGTAGTATAATGACAAGTACAAACCAGATATTCAAAAGGCTGTAGTATAATGACAAGTACAAACCAGATGCTCAAAAGACTGCAGTGTAATGACAAGTACAAACCAGATGCTCAAAAGGCTGTAGTATAATGACAAGTACAAACCAGATGTTCAAAAGGCTGTAGTATAATGACAAGTACAAAACAGATGTTCAAAAGGCTGTAGTATAATGACAAGTACAAAACAGATGTTCAAAAGGCTGTAGTATAATGACAAGTACAAACCAGATGTTCATAAGGCTGTAGTATAATGACAAGTACAAAACAGATGCTCAAAAGGCTGCAGTGTAATGACAAGTACAAACCAGATGCTCAAAAGGCTGTAGTATAATGACAAGTACAAACCAGATGTTCATAAGGCTGTAGTATAATGACAAGTAAGAACCAGATGTTCAAAAGGCTGCAGTATAATGACAAGTACAAACCAGATGTACAAAAGGCTGTAGTATAATGACAAGTACAAACCAGATGCTCAAAAGGCTGCAGTATAATGACAAGTACAAAACAGATGTTCAAAAGGCTGCAGTATAATGACAAATACAAACCAGATGTTCAAAAGGCTGTAGTATAATGACAAGTACAAACCAGATGTTCAAAAGGCTGTAGTATAATGACAAGTACAAACCAGATGTTCAAAAGGCTGCAGTATAATGACAAGTACAAACCAGATGTTCAAAAGGCTGCAGTATAATGACAAGTACAAAACAGATGCTCAAAAGGCTGTAGTATAATGACAAGTACAAAACAGATGTTCATAAGGCTGCAGTATAATGACAAGTATAAAACAGATGTTCAAAAGTCTGTAGTATAATGACAAGTACAAAACAGATGTTCAAAAGGCTGCAGTATAATGACAAGTACAAACCAGATGTTCAAAAGGCTGTAGTATAATGGCAAGTACAAACCAGATGTTCAAAAGGCTGCAGTATAATGACAAGTTCAAAACAGATGTTCAAAAGGATGCAGTATAATGACAAGTACAAAACAGATGTTCAAAAGGCTGCAGTATAATGACAAGTACAAAACAGATGCTCAAAAGGCTGTAGTAAAATGGCAAGTACAAACCAGATGTTCAAAAGGCTGTAGAATAATGACAAGTACAAACCAGATGCTCAAAAGGCTGCAGCGTAATGACAAGTACAAAACAGATGTTCATAAGGCTGTAGTATAATGAGAAGTACAAAACAGATGTTCAAAAGTCTGTAGTATAATGACAAGTACAAACCAGATGGTCAAAAGGCTGTAGTATACTGACAAGTACAAACCAGATGTTCAAAAGGCTGCAGTATAATGACAAGTACAAAACAGATGTTCATAAGGCTGAAGTATAATGACAAGTAAGAACCAGATGTTCAAAAGGCTGCAGTATAATGACAAGTACAAACCAGATGTTCAAAAGGCTGTAGTATAATGACAAGTACAAACCAGATGTTCAAAAGGCTGTAGTATAATGACAAGTACAAAACAGATGTTCAAAAGGCTGCAGTATAATGACAAGTACAAAACAGATGCTCAAAAGGCTGTAGTATAATGACAAGTACAAAACAGATGCTCATAAGGCTGCAGTATAATGACAAGTACAAAACAGATGTTCAAAAGTCTGTAGTATAATGACAAGCACAAAACAGATGTTCAAAAGGCTGCAGTATAATGACAAGTACAAACCAGATGTTCAAAAGGCTGTAGTATAATGGCAAGTACAAACCAGATGTTCAAAAGGCTGCAGTATAATGACAAGTGCAAAACAGATGTTCAAAAGGCTGCAGTATAATGACAAGTACAAAACATATGTTCAAAAGGCTGCAGTATAATGACAAGTACAAAACAGATGCTCAAAAGGCTGTAGTAAAATGGCAAGTACAAACCAGATGTTCAAAAGGCTGTAGTATAATGACAAGTACAAACCAGATGTTCAAAAGGCTGCAGCGTAATGACAAGTACAAAACAGATGTTCATAAGGCTGTAGTATAATGAGAAGTACAAAACAGATGTTCAAAAGTCTGTAGTATAATGACAAGTACAAACCAGATGGTCAAAAGGCTGTAGTATACTGACAAGTACAAACCAGATGTTCAAAAGGCTGCAGTATAATGACAAGTACAAAACAGATGTTCAAAAGGCTGCAGTATAATGACAAGTACAAAACAGATGCTCAAAAGGCTGTAGTATAATGACAAGTACAAAACAGATGTTCATAAGGCTGCAGTATAATGACAAGTACAAAACAGATGTTCAAAAGACTGTAGTATAATGACAAGTACAACACAGATGTTCAAAAGGTTGCAGTATAATGACAAGTACAAACCAGATGTTCAAAAGGCTGTAGTATAATGACAAGTACAAACCAGATGTTCAAAAGGCTGTAGTATAATGACAAATACAAAACAGATGTTCAAAAGGCTGTAGTATAATGACAAGTACAAAACAGATGTTCAAAAGGCTGTAGTATAATGACAGGTACAAAACAGATGCTCAAAAGGCTGTAGTAAAATGACAAGTACAAACCAGATGTTCAAAAGGCTGTAGTATAATGAGAAGTACAAACCAGATGTTCAAAAGACTGCAGTGTAATGACAAGTACAAACCAGATGCTCAAAAGGCTGTAGTATAATGACAAGTACAAACCAGATGTTCAAAAGGCTGTAGTATAATGACAAGTACAAAACAGATGTTCAAAAGGCTGTAGTATAATGACAAGTACAAACCAGATGTTCAAAAGGCTGCAGTATAATGACAAATACAAAACAGATGCTCAAAAGGCTGCAGTATAATGACAAGTACAAACCAGATGTTCATAAGGCTGTAGTATAATGACAAATACAAATCAGATGTTCAAAAGGCTGCAGTATAATGACAAATACAAAACAGATGTTCAAAAGGCTGTAGTATAATGACAAGTACAAACCAGATGTTCATAAGGCTGTAGTATAATGACAAGTACAAAACAATGTTCATAAGACTGCAGTATAATGACAAGTACAAACCAGATGCTCAAAAGGCTGCAGTATAATGACAAGTACAAACCAGATGCTGAAAAGGCTGTAGTATAATGACAAGTACAAACCAGATGTTCAAAAGGCTGCAGTATAATGACAAGTACAAAACAGATGTTCATAAGGCTGTAGTATAATGACAAGTACAAACCAGATGTTCATAAGGCTGTAGTATAATGACAAGTACAAAACAATGTTCATAAGACTGCAGTATAATGACAAGTACAAACCAGATGTTCAAAAGGCTGCAGTATAATGACAAGTACAAACCAGATGCTCAAAAGGCTGTAGTATAATGACAAGTACAAACCAGATGTTCATAAGGCTGCAGTATAATGACAAGTACAAAACAGATTTTCATAAGACTGCAGTATAATGACAAATACAAATCAGATGTTCAAAAGGCTGCAGTATAATGACAAATACAAAACAGATGTTCAAAAGGCTGTAGTATAATGACAAGTACAAACCAGATGTTCATAAGGCTGTAGTATAATGACATGTACAAAACAGATGTTCATAAGACTGCAGTATAATGACAAGTACAAACCAGATGCTCAAAAGGCTGCAGTATAATGACAAGTACAAACCAGATGTTCAAAAGGCTGCAGTATAATGACAAGTACAAAACAGATGTTCAAAAGGCTGCAGTATAATGACAAGTATAAAACAGATGTTCAAAAGGCTGTAGTATAATGACAAGTACAAAACAGATGTTCATAAGGCTGTAGTATAATGACAAGTACAAAACAGATGTTCATAAGGCTGTAGTATAATGACAAGTACAAAACAGATTTTCATAAGACTGCAGTATAATGACAAATACAAATCAGATGTTCAAAAGGCTGCAGTATAATGACAAATACAAAACAGATGTTAAAAAGGCTGTAGTATAATGACAAGTACAAACCAGATATTCAAAAGGCTATAGTATAATAACTAGTACAAACCAGATGTTCAAAAGGCTGCAGTATAATGACAAGTACAAACCAGATGCTCAAAAGGCTGTAGTATAATGACAAGTACAAACCAGATGTTCAAAAGGCTGCAGTATAATGACAAGTACAAACCAGATGTTCAAAAGGCTGCAGTATAATGACAAGTACAAAACAGATGTTCAAAAGGCTGTAGTATAATGACAAGTACAAACCAGATGCTCAAAAGGCTGTAGTATAATGACAAGTACAAACCAGATGTTCATAAGGCTGCAGTATAATGACAACTACAAAACAGATGTTCAAAAGGCTGAAGTATAATGACAAGTAAGAACCAGATGTTCAAAAGGCTGCAGTATAATGACAAGTACAAACCAGATGTTCAAAAGGCTGTAGTATAATGACAAGTACAAACCAGATGCTCAAAAGGCTGTAGTATAATGACAAGTACAAACCAGATGTTCATAAGGCTGCAGTATAATGACAAGTACAAAACAGATGTTCAAAAGGCTGCAATATAATGACAAGTACAAAACAGATGCTCAAAAGGCTGTAGTAAAATGACAAGTACAAACCAGATGTTCAAAAGGCTGTAGTATAATGACAAGTACAAACCAGATGCTCAAAAGGCTGCAGTATAATGACAAGTACAAACCAGATGCTCAAAAGGCTGCAGTATAATGACAAGTACAAACCAGACGCTCAAAAGGCTGTAGTATAATGACAAGTACAAACCAGATGTTCAAAATGCTGCAGTATAATGACAAGTACAAAACAGATGTTCATAAGGCTGTAGTATAATGACAAGTAAGAACCAGATGTTCAAAAGGCTGCAGTATAATGACAAGTACAAACCAGATGCTCAAAAGGCTGTAGTATAATGACAAGTACAAACCAGATGCTGAAAAGGCTGTATTATAATGACAAGTACAAACCAGATGTTCAAAAGGCTGCAGTATAATGACAAGTACAAAACAGATGTTCATAAGGCTGTAGTATAATGACAAGTAAGAACCAGATGTTCAAAAGTCTGTAGTATAATGACAAGTACAAACCAGATGTTCAAAAGGCTGCAGTATAATGACAAATACAAAACAGATGCTCAAAAGGCTGCAGTGTAATGACAAGTACAAACCAGATGCTCAAAAGGCTGTAGTATAATGACAAGTCCAAACCAGATGTTCAAAAGGCTGTAGTATAATGACAAGTACAAACCAGATGTTCATAAGGCTGTAGTATAATGACAAGTAAGAACCAGATGTTCAAAAGGCTGCAGTATAATGACAAGTACAAACCAGATGTACAAAAGGCTGTAGTATAATGACAAGTACAAACCAGATGCTCAAAAGGCTGCAGTATAATGACAAGTACAAAACAGATGTTCAAAAGGCTGCAGTATAATGACAAGTACAAAACAGATGTTCAAAAGGCTGCAGTATAATGACAAGTACAAAACATATGTTCAAAAGGCTGTAGTATAATGACAAGTACAAACCAGATGTTCAAAAGGCTGTAGTATAATGACAAGTACAAACCAGATGTTCAAAAGGCTGCAGTATAATGACAAGTACAAAACAGATGCTCAAAAGGCTGTAGTATAATGACAAGTACAAAACAGATGTTCATAAGGCTGCAGTGTAATGACAAGTACAAAACAGATGTTCAAAAGTCTGTAGTATAATGACAAGTACAAAACAGATGTTCAAAAGGCTGCAGTATAATGACAAGTACAAACCAGATGTTCAAAAGGCTGTAGTATAATGGCAAGTACAAACCAGATGTTCAAAAGGCTGCAGTATAATGACAAGTACAAAACAGATGTTCAAAAGGCTGCAGTATAATGACAAGTACAAAACATATGTTCAAAAGGCTGCAGTATAATGACAAGTACAAAACAGATGCTCAAAAGGCTGTAGTAAAATGGCAAGTAAAAACCAGATGTTCAAAAGGCTGTAGTATAATGACAAGTACAAACCAGATGCTCAAAAGGCTGTAGTATAATGACAAGTACAAACCAGATGTTCATAAGGCTGTAGTATAATGAAAAGTACAAACCAGATGTTCAAAAGGCTGCAGTATAATGACAAGTACAAAACAGATGTTCAAAAGGCTGCAGTATAATGACAAGTACAAAACATATGTTCAAAAGGCTGCAGTATAATGACAAGTACAAAACAGATGTTCAAAAGGCTGCAGTATAATGACAAGTACAAAACAGATGTTCATAAGGCTGCAGTATGACAAGTACAAAACAGATGTTCAAAAGTCTGTAGTATAATGACAAGTACAACACAGATGTTCAAAAGGTTGCAGTATAATGACAAGTACAAACCAGATGTTCAAAAGGCTGTAGTATAATGACAAGTACAAACCAGATGTTCAAAAGGCTGTAGTATAATGACAAATACAAAACAGATGTTCAAAAGGCTGCAGTATAATGACAAGTACAAAACAGATGTTCAAAAGGCTGCAGTATAATGACAAGTACAAAACAGATGCTCAAAAGGCTGTAGTAAAATGACAAGTACAAACCAGATGTTCAAAAGGCTGTAGTATAATGACAAGTACAAACCAGATGCTCAAAAGACTGCAGTGTAATGACAAGTACAAACCAGATGCTCAAAAGGCTGTAGTATAATGACAAGTACAAACCAGATGTTCAAAAGGCTGTAGTATAATGACAAGTACAAAACAGATGTTCAAAAGGCTGTAGTATAATGACAAGTACAAAACAGATGTTCAAAAGGCTGTAGTATAATGACAAGTACAAACCAGATGTTCATAAGGCTGTAGTATAATGACAAGTACAAAACAGATGCTCAAAAGGCTGCAGTGTAATGACAAGTACAAACCAGATGCTCAAAAGGCTGTAGTATAATGACAAGTACAAACCAGATGTTCAAAAGGCTGTAGTATAATGACAAGTACAAACCAGATGTTCATAAGGCTGTAGTATAATGACAAGTAAGAACCAGATGTTCAAAAGGCTGCAGTATAATGACAAGTACAAACCAGATATTCAAAAGGCTGTAGTATAATAACTAGTACAAACCAGATGTTCAAAAGGCTGCAGTATAATGACAAGTACAAACCAGATGCTCAAAAGGCTGTAGTATAATGACAAGTACAAACCAGATGTTCATAAGGCTGTAGTATAATGACAAGTACAAAACAGATGTTCAAAAGGCTGCAGTATAATGACAAGTACAAAACAGATGTTCAAAAGGCTGTAGTATAATGACAAGTACAAACCAGATGCTCAAAAGGCTGTAGTATAATGACAAGTACAAACCAGATGTTCATAAGGCTGCAGTATAATGACAACTACAAAACAGATGTTCAAAAGGCTGAAGTATAATGACAAGTAAGAACCAGATGTTCAAAAGGCTGCAGTATAATGACAAGTACAAACCAGATGTTCAAAAGGCTGTAGTATAATGACAAGTACAAACCAGATGCTCAAAAGGCTGTAGTATAATGACAAGTACAAACCAGATGTTCATAAGGCTGCAGTATAATGACAAGTACAAAACAGATGTTCAAAAGGCTGCAATATAATGACAAGTACAAAACAGATGCTCAAAAGGCTGTAGTATAATGACAAGTACAAACCAGATGTTCAAAAGGCTGTAGTATAATGACAAGTACAAACCAGATGTTCATAAGGCTGTAGTATAATGACAAGTAAGAACCAGATGTTCAAAAGGCTGCAGTATAATGACAAGTACAAACCAGATGTACAAAAGGCTGTAGTATAATGACAAGTACAAACCAGATGCTCAAAAGGCTGCAGTATAATGACAAGTACAAAACAGATGTTCAAAAGGCTGCAGTATAATGACAAGTACAAACCAGATGTTCAAAAGGCTGTAGTATAATGACAAGTACAAACCAGATGTTCAAAAGGCTGTAGTATAATGACAAGTACAAAACAGATGCTCAAAAGGCTGTAGTATAATGACAAGTACAAAACAGATGTTCATAAGGCTGCAGTATAATGACAAGTACAAAACAGATGTTCAAAAGTCTGTAGTATAATGACAAGTACAAAACAGATGTTCAAAAGGCTGCAGTATAATGACAAGTACAAACCAGATGTTCAAAAGGCTGTAGTATAATGGCAAGTACAAACCAGATGTTCAAAAGGCTGCAGTATAATGACAAGTACAAAACAGATGTTCAAAAGGCTGCAGTATAATGACAAGTACAAAACAGATGTTCAAAAGGCTGCAGTATAATGACAAGTACAAAACAGATGTTCAAAAGGCTGTAGTATAATGACAAGTACAAACCAGATGTTCAAAAGGCTGCAGTATAATGACAAATACAAAACAGATGCTCAAAAGGCTGCAGTATAATGACAAGTACAAACCAGATGTTCATAAGGCTGTAGTATAATGACAAATACAAATCAGATGTTCAAAAGGCTGCAGTATAATGACAAATACAAAACAGATGTTCAAAAGGCTGTAGTATAATGACAAGTACAAACCAGATGTTCATAAGGCTGTAGTATAATGACAAGTACAAAACAATGTTCATAAGACTGCAGTATAATGACAAGTACAAACCAGATGCTCAAAAGGCTGCAGTATAATGACAAGTACAAACCAGATGCTCAAAAGGCTGTAGTATAATGACAAGTACAAACCAGATGTTCAAAAGGCTGCAGTATAATGACAAGTACAAAACAGATGTTCATAAGGCTGTAGTATAATGACAAGTACAAACCAGATGTTCATAAGGCTGTAGTATAATGACAAGTACAAAACAATGTTCATAAGACTGCAGTATAATGACAAGTACAAACCAGATGTTCAAAAGGCTGCAGTATAATGACAAGTACAAACCAGATGCTCAAAAGGCTGTAGTATAATGACAAGTACAAACCAGATGTTCATAAGGCTGCAGTATAATGACAAGTACAAAACAGATTTTCATAAGACTGCAGTATAATGACAAATACAAATCAGATGTTCAAAAGGCTGCAGTATAATGACAAATACAAAACAGATGTTCAAAAGGCTGTAGTATAATGACAAGTACAAACCAGATGTTCATAAGGCTGTAGTATAATGACATGTACAAAACAGATGTTCATAAGACTGCAGTATAATGACAAGTACAAACCAGATGCTCAAAAGGCTGCAGTATAATGACAAGTACAAACCAGATGTTCAAAAGGCTGCAGTATAATGACAAGTACAAAACAGATGTTCAAAAGGCTGCAGTATAATGACAAGTATAAAACAGATGTTCAAAAGGCTGTAGTATAATGACAAGTACAAAACAGATGTTCATAAGGCTGTAGTATAATGACAAGTACAAAACAGATGTTCATAAGGCTGTAGTATAATGACAAGTACAAAACAGATTTTCATAAGACTGCAGTATAATGACAAATACAAATCAGATGTTCAAAAGGCTGCAGTATAATGACAAATACAAAACAGATGTTAAAAAGGCTGTAGTATAATGACAAGTACAAACCAGATATTCAAAAGGCTATAGTATAATAACTAGTACAAACCAGATGTTCAAAAGGCTGCAGTATAATGACAAGTACAAACCAGATGCTCAAAAGGCTGTAGTATAATGACAAGTACAAACCAGATGTTCAAAAGGCTGCAGTATAATGACAAGTACAAACCAGATGTTCAAAAGGCTGCAGTATAATGACAAGTACAAAACAGATGTTCAAAAGGCTGTAGTATAATGACAAGTACAAACCAGATGCTCAAAAGGCTGTAGTATAATGACAAGTACAAACCAGATGTTCATAAGGCTGCAGTATAATGACAACTACAAAACAGATGTTCAAAAGGCTGAAGTATAATGACAAGTAAGAACCAGATGTTCAAAAGGCTGCAGTATAATGACAAGTACAAACCAGATGTTCAAAAGGCTGTAGTATAATGACAAGTACAAACCAGATGCTCAAAAGGCTGTAGTATAATGACAAGTACAAACCAGATGTTCATAAGGCTGCAGTATAATGACAAGTACAAAACAGATGTTCAAAAGGCTGCAATATAATGACAAGTACAAAACAGATGCTCAAAAGGCTGTAGTAAAATGACAAGTACAAACCAGATGTTCAAAAGGCTGTAGTATAATGACAAGTGCAAACCAGATGCTCAAAAGGCTGCAGTATAATGACAAGTACAAACCAGATGCTCAAAAGGCTGCAGTATAATGACAAGTACAAACCAGACGCTCAAAAGGCTGTAGTATAATGACAAGTACAAACCAGATGTTCAAAAGGCTGCAGTATAATGACAAGTACAAAACAGATGTTCATAAGGCTGTAGTATAATGACAAGTAAGAACCAGATGTTCAAAAGGCTGCAGTATAATGACAAGTACAAACCAGATGCTCAAAAGGCTGTAGTATAATGACAAGTACAAACCAGATGCTGAAAAGGCTGTAGTATAATGACAAGTACAAACCAGATGTTCAAAAGGCTGCAGTATAATGACAAGTACAAAACAGATGTTCATAAGGCTGTAGTATAATGACAAGTAAGAACCAGATGTTCAAAAGTCTGTAGTATAATGACAAGTACAAACCAGATGTTCAAAAGGCTGCAGTATAATGACAAATACAAAACAGATGCTCAAAAGGCTGCAGTGTAATGACAAGTACAAACCAGATGCTCAAAAGGCTGTAGTATAATGACAAGTCCAAACCAGATGTTCAAAAGGCTGTAGTATAATGACAAGTACAAACCAGATGTTCATAAGGCTGTAGTATAATGACAAGTAAGAACCAGATGTTCAAAAGGCTGCAGTATAATGACAAGTACAAACCAGATGTACAAAAGGCTGTAGTATAATGACAAGTACAAACCAGATGCTCAAAAGGCTGCAGTATAATGACAAGTACAAAACAGATGTTCAAAAGGCTGCAGTATAATGACAAGTACAAAACAGATGTTCAAAAGGCTGCAGTATAATGACAAGTACAAAACATATGTTCAAAAGGCTGTAGTATAATGACAAGTACAAACCAGATGTTCAAAAGGCTGTAGTATAATGACAAGTACAAACCAGATGTTCAAAAGGCTGCAGTATAATGACAAGTACAAACCAGATGCTCAAAAGGCTGTAGTATAATGACAAGTACAAAACAGATGTTCATAAGGCTGCAGTGTAATGACAAGTACAAAACAGATGTTCAAAAGTCTGTAGTATAATGACAAGTACAAAACAGATGTTCAAAAGGCTGCAGTATAATGACAAGTACAAACCAGATGTTCAAAAGGCTGTAGTATAATGGCAAGTACAAACCAGATGTTCAAAAGGCTGCAGTATAATGACAAGTACAAAACAGATGTTCAAAAGGCTGCAGTATAATGACAAGTACAAAACATATGTTCAAAAGGCTGCAGTATAATGACAAGTACAAAACAGATGCTCAAAAGGCTGTAGTAAAATGGCAAGTAAAAACCAGATGTTCAAAAGGCTGTAGTATAATGACAAGTACAAACCAGATGCTCAAAAGGCTGTAGTATAATGACAAGTACAAACCAGATGTTCATAAGGCTGTAGTATAATGAAAAGTACAAACCAGATGTTCAAAAGGCTGCAGTATAATGACAAGTACAAAACAGATGTTCAAAAGGCTGCAGTATAATGACAAGTACAAAACATATGTTCAAAAGGCTGCAGTATAATGACAAGTACAAAACAGATGTTCAAAAGGCTGCAGTATAATGACAAGTACAAAACAGATGTTCATAAGGCTGCAGTATGACAAGTACAAAACAGATGTTCAAAAGTCTGTAGTATAATGACAAGTACAACACAGATGTTCAAAAGGTTGCAGTATAATGACAAGTACAAACCAGATGTTCAAAAGGCTGTAGTATAATGACAAGTACAAACCAGATGTTCAAAAGGCTGTAGTATAATGACAAATACAAAACAGATGTTCAAAAGGCTGCAGTATAATGACAAGTACAAAACAGATGTTCAAAAGGCTGCAGTATAATGACAAGTACAAAACAGATGCTCAAAAGTCTGTAGTAAAATGACAAGTACAAACCAGATGTTCAAAAGGCTGTAGTATAATGACAAGTACAAACCAGATGCTCAAAAGACTGCAGTGTAATGACAAGTACAAACCAGATGCTCAAAAGGCTGTAGCATAATGACAAGTACAAACCAGATGTTCAAAAGGCTGTAGTATAATGACAAGTACAAAACAGATGTTCAAAAGGCTGTAGTATAATGACAAGTACAAAACAGATGTTCAAAAGGCTGTAGTATAATGACAAGTACAAACCAGATGTTCATAAGGCTGTAGTATAATGACAAGTACAAAACAGATGCTCAAAAGGCTGCAGTGTAATGACAAGTACAAACCAGATGCTCAAAAGGCTGTAGTATAATGACAAGTACAAACCAGATGTTCAAAAGGCTGTAGTATAATGACAAGTACAAACCAGATGTTCATAAGGCTGTAGTATAATGACAAGTAAGAACCAGATGTTCAAAAGGCTGCAGTATAATGACAAGTACAAACCAGATATTCAAAAGGCTGTAGTATAATAACTAGTACAAACCAGATGTTCAAAAGGCTGCAGTATAATGACAAGTACAAACCAGATGCTCAAAAGGCTGTAGTATAATGACAAGTACAAACCAGATGTTCATAAGGCTGTAGTATAATGACAAGTACAAACCAGATGTTCAAAAGGCTGCAGTATAATGACAAGTACAAACCAGATGTTCATAAGGCTGTAGTATAATGACAAGTACAAACCAGATGTTCATAAGGCTGTAGTATAATGACAAGTAAGAACCAGATGTTCAAAAGGCTGCAGTATAATGACAAGTACAAACCAGATGTTCAAAAGGCTGCAGTATAATGACAAGTACAAAACAGATGTTCAAAAGGCTGTAGTATAATGACAAGTACAAACCAGATGCTCAAAAGGCTGTAGTATAATGACAAGTACAAACCAGATGTTCATAAGGCTGCAGTATAATGACAACTACAAAACAGATGTTCAAAAGGCTGAAGTATAATGACAAGTAAGAACCAGATGTTCAAAAGGCTGCAGTATAATGACAAGTACAAACCAGATGTTCAAAAGGCTGTAGTATAATGACAAGTACAAACCAGATGCTCAAAAGGCTGTAGTATAATGACAAGTACAAACCAGATGTTCATAAGGCTGCAGTATAATGACAAGTACAAAACAGATGTTCAAAAGGCTGCAATATAATGACAAGTACAAAACAGATGCTCAAAAGGCTGTAGTAAAATGACAAGTACAAACCAGATGTTCAAAAGGCTGTAGTATAATGACAAGTACAAACCAGATGCTCAAAAGGCTGCAGTATAATGACAAGTACAAACCAGATGCTCAAAAGGCTGCAGTATAATGACAAGTACAAACCAGACGCTCAAAAGGCTGTAGTATAATGACAAGTACAAACCAGATGTTCAAAAGGCTGCAGTATAATGACAAGTACAAAACAGATGTTCATAAGGCTGTAGTATAATGACAAGTAAGAACCAGATGTTCAAAAGGCTGCAGTATAATGACAAGTACAAACCAGATGCTCAAAAGGCTGTAGTATAATGACAAGTACAAACCAGATGCTGAAAAGGCTGTAGTATAATGACAAGTACAAACCAGATGTTCAAAAGGCTGCAGTATAATGACAAGTACAAAACAGATGTTCATAAGGCTGTAGTATAATGACAAGTAAGAACCAGATGTTCAAAAGTCTGTAGTATAATGACAAGTACAAACCAGATGTTCAAAAGGCTGCAGTATAATGACAAATACAAAACAGATGCTCAAAAGGCTGCAGTGTAATGACAAGTACAAAACAGATGCTCAAAAGGCTGTAGTAAAATGACAAGTACAAACCAGATATTCAAAAGGCTGTAGTATAATGACAAGTACAAACCAGATGCTCAAAAGGCTGTAGTATAATGACAAGTACAAAACAGATATTCAAAAGGCTGTAGTAAAATGACAAGTACAAACCAGATATTCAAAAGGCTGTAGTATAATGACAAGTACAAACCAGATATTCAAAAGGCTGTAGTATAATGACAAGTACAAACCAGATGCTCAAAAGACTGCAGTGTAATGACAAGTACAAACCAGATGCTCAAAAGGCTGTAGTATAATGACAAGTACAAACCAGATGTTCAAAAGGCTGTAGTATAATGACAAGTACAAACCAGATGCTCAAAAGGCTGCAGTATAATGACAAGTACAAACCAGATGCTCAAAAGGCTGCAGTATAATGACAAGTACAAACCAGACGCTCAAAAGGCTGTAGTATAATGACAAGTACAAACCAGATGTTCAAAATGCTGCAGTATAATGACAAGTACAAAACAGATGTTCATAAGGCTGTAGTATAATGACAAGTAAGAACCAGATGTTCAAAAGGCTGCAGTATAATGACAAGTACAAACCAGATGCTCAAAAGGCTGTAGTATAATGACAAGTACAAACCAGATGCTGAAAAGGCTGTATTATAATGACAAGTACAAACCAGATGTTCAAAAGGCTGCAGTATAATGACAAGTACAAAACAGATGTTCATAAGGCTGTAGTATAATGACAAGTAAGAACCAGATGTTCAAAAGTCTGTAGTATAATGACAAGTACAAACCAGATGTTCAAAAGGCTGCAGTATAATGACAAATACAAAACAGATGCTCAAAAGGCTGCAGTGTAATGACAAGTACAAACCAGATGCTCAAAAGGCTGTAGTATAATGACAAGTCCAAACCAGATGTTCAAAAGGCTGTAGTATAATGACAAGTACAAACCAGATGTTCATAAGGCTGTAGTATAATGACAAGTAAGAACCAGATGTTCAAAAGGCTGCAGTATAATGACAAGTACAAACCAGATGTACAAAAGGCTGTAGTATAATGACAAGTACAAACCAGATGCTCAAAAGGCTGCAGTATAATGACAAGTACAAAACAGATGTTCAAAAGGCTGCAGTATAATGACAAGTACAAAACAGATGTTCAAAAGGCTGCAGTATAATGACAAGTACAAAACATATGTTCAAAAGGCTGTAGTATAATGACAAGTACAAACCAGATGTTCAAAAGGCTGTAGTATAATGACAAGTACAAACCAGATGTTCAAAAGGCTGCAGTATAATGACAAGTACAAAACAGATGCTCAAAAGGCTGTAGTATAATGACAAGTACAAAACAGATGTTCATAAGGCTGCAGTGTAATGACAAGTACAAAACAGATGTTCAAAAGTCTGTAGTATAATGACAAGTACAAAACAGATGTTCAAAAGGCTGCAGTATAATGACAAGTACAAACCAGATGTTCAAAAGGCTGTAGTATAATGGCAAGTACAAACCAGATGTTCAAAAGGCTGCAGTATAATGACAAGTACAAAACAGATGTTCAAAAGGCTGCAGTATAATGACAAGTACAAAACATATGTTCAAAAGGCTGCAGTATAATGACAAGTACAAAACAGATGCTCAAAAGGCTGTAGTAAAATGGCAAGTAAAAACCAGATGTTCAAAAGGCTGTAGTATAATGACAAGTACAAACCAGATGCTCAAAAGGCTGTAGTATAATGACAAGTACAAACCAGATGTTCATAAGGCTGTAGTATAATGAAAAGTACAAACCAGATGTTCAAAAGGCTGCAGTATAATGACAAGTACAAAACAGATGTTCAAAAGGCTGCAGTATAATGACAAGTACAAAACATATGTTCAAAAGGCTGCAGTATAATGACAAGTACAAAACAGATGTTCAAAAGGCTGCAGTATAATGACAAGTACAAAACAGATGTTCATAAGGCTGCAGTATGACAAGTACAAAACAGATGTTCAAAAGTCTGTAGTATAATGACAAGTACAACACAGATGTTCAAAAGGTTGCAGTATAATGACAAGTACAAACCAGATGTTCAAAAGGCTGTAGTATAATGACAAGTACAAACCAGATGTTCAAAAGGCTGTAGTATAATGACAAATACAAAACAGATGTTCAAAAGGCTGCAGTATAATGACAAGTACAAAACAGATGTTCAAAAGGCTGCAGTATAATGACAAGTACAAAACAGATGCTCAAAAGGCTGTAGTAAAATGACAAGTACAAACCAGATGTTCAAAAGGCTGTAGTATAATGACAAGTACAAACCAGATGCTCAAAAGACTGCAGTGTAATGACAAGTACAAACCAGATGCTCAAAAGGCTGTAGTATAATGACAAGTACAAACCAGATGTTCAAAAGGCTGTAGTATAATGACAAGTACAAAACAGATGTTCAAAAGGCTGTAGTATAATGACAAGTACAAAACAGATGTTCAAAAGGCTGTAGTATAATGACAAGTACAAACCAGATGTTCATAAGGCTGTAGTATAATGACAAGTACAAAACAGATGCTCAAAAGGCTGCAGTGTAATGACAAGTACAAACCAGATGCTCAAAAGGCTGTAGTATAATGACAAGTACAAACCAGATGTTCAAAAGGCTGTAGTATAATGACAAGTACAAACCAGATGTTCATAAGGCTGTAGTATAATGACAAGTAAGAACCAGATGTTCAAAAGGCTGCAGTATAATGACAAGTACAAACCAGATATTCAAAAGGCTGTAGTATAATAACTAGTACAAACCAGATGTTCAAAAGGCTGTAGTATAATGACAAGTACAAACCAGATGCTCAAAAGGCTGCAGTATAATGACAAGTACAAACCAGATGCTCAAAAGGCTGCAGTATAATGACAAGTACAAACCAGACGCTCAAAAGGCTGTAGTATAATGACAAGTACAAACCAGATGTTCAAAATGCTGCAGTATAATGACAAGTACAAAACAGATGTTCATAAGGCTGTAGTATAATGACAAGTAAGAACCAGATGTTCAAAAGGCTGCAGTATAATGACAAGTACAAACCAGATGCTCAAAAGGCTGTAGTATAATGACAAGTACAAACCAGATGCTGAAAAGGCTGTATTATAATGACAAGTACAAACCAGATGTTCAAAAGGCTGCAGTATAATGACAAGTACAAAACAGATGTTCATAAGGCTGTAGTATAATGACAAGTAAGAACCAGATGTTCAAAAGTCTGTAGTATAATGACAAGTACAAACCAGATGTTCAAAAGGCTGCAGTATAATGACAAATACAAAACAGATGCTCAAAAGGCTGCAGTGTAATGACAAGTACAAACCAGATGCTCAAAAGGCTGTAGTATAATGACAAGTCCAAACCAGATGTTCAAAAGGCTGTAGTATAATGACAAGTACAAACCAGATGTTCATAAGGCTGTAGTATAATGACAAGTAAGAACCAGATGTTCAAAAGGCTGCAGTATAATGACAAGTACAAACCAGATGTACAAAAGGCTGTAGTATAATGACAAGTACAAACCAGATGCTCAAAAGGCTGCAGTATAATGACAAGTACAAAACAGATGTTCAAAAGGCTGCAGTATAATGACAAGTACAAAACAGATGTTCAAAAGGCTGCAGTATAATGACAAGTACAAAACATATGTTCAAAAGGCTGTAGTATAATGACAAGTACAAACCAGATGTTCAAAAGGCTGTAGTATAATGACAAGTACAAACCAGATGTTCAAAAGGCTGCAGTATAATGACAAGTACAAAACAGATGCTCAAAAGGCTGTAGTATAATGACAAGTACAAAACAGATGTTCATAAGGCTGCAGTGTAATGACAAGTACAAAACAGATGTTCAAAAGTCTGTAGTATAATGACAAGTACAAAACAGATGTTCAAAAGGCTGCAGTATAATGACAAGTACAAACCAGATGTTCAAAAGGCTGTAGTATAATGGCAAGTACAAACCAGATGTTCAAAAGGCTGCAGTATAATGACAAGTACAAAACAGATGTTCAAAAGGCTGCAGTATAATGACAAGTACAAAACATATGTTCAAAAGGCTGCAGTATAATGACAAGTACAAAACAGATGCTCAAAAGGCTGTAGTAAAATGGCAAGTAAAAACCAGATGTTCAAAAGGCTGTAGTATAATGACAAGTACAAACCAGATGCTCAAAAGGCTGTAGTATAATGACAAGTACAAACCAGATGTTCATAAGGCTGTAGTATAATGAAAAGTACAAACCAGATGTTCAAAAGGCTGCAGTATAATGACAAGTACAAAACAGATGTTCAAAAGGCTGCAGTATAATGACAAGTACAAAACATATGTTCAAAAGGCTGCAGTATAATGACAAGTACAAAACAGATGTTCAAAAGGCTGCAGTATAATGACAAGTACAAAACAGATGTTCATAAGGCTGCAGTATGACAAGTACAAAACAGATGTTCAAAAGTCTGTAGTATAATGACAAGTACAACACAGATGTTCAAAAGGTTGCAGTATAATGACAAGTACAAACCAGATGTTCAAAAGGCTGTAGTATAATGACAAGTACAAACCAGATGTTCAAAAGGCTGTAGTATAATGACAAATACAAAACAGATGTTCAAAAGGCTGCAGTATAATGACAAGTACAAAACAGATGTTCAAAAGGCTGCAGTATAATGACAAGTACAAAACAGATGCTCAAAAGGCTGTAGTAAAATGACAAGTACAAACCAGATGTTCAAAAGGCTGTAGTATAATGACAAGTACAAACCAGATGCTCAAAAGACTGCAGTGTAATGACAAGTACAAACCAGATGCTCAAAAGGCTGTAGTATAATGACAAGTACAAACCAGATGTTCAAAAGGCTGTAGTATAATGACAAGTACAAAACAGATGTTCAAAAGGCTGTAGTATAATGACAAGTACAAAACAGATGTTCAAAAGGCTGTAGTATAATGACAAGTACAAACCAGATGTTCATAAGGCTGTAGTATAATGACAAGTACAAAACAGATGCTCAAAAGGCTGCAGTGTAATGACAAGTACAAACCAGATGCTCAAAAGGCTGTAGTATAATGACAAGTACAAACCAGATGTTCAAAAGGCTGTAGTATAATGACAAGTACAAACCAGATGTTCATAAGGCTGTAGTATAATGACAAGTAAGAACCAGATGTTCAAAAGGCTGCAGTATAATGACAAGTACAAACCAGATATTCAAAAGGCTGTAGTATAATAACTAGTACAAACCAGATGTTCAAAAGGCTGCAGTATAATGACAAGTACAAACCAGATGCTCAAAAGGCTGTAGTATAATGACAAGTACAAACCAGATGTTCATAAGGCTGTAGTATAATGACAAGTACAAAACAGATGTTCAAAAGGCTGCAGTATAATGACAAGTACAAAACAGATGTTCAAAAGGCTGTAGTATAATGACAAGTACAAACCAGATGCTCAAAAGGCTGTAGTATAATGACAAGTACAAACCAGATGTTCATAAGGCTGCAGTATAATGACAACTACAAAACAGATGTTCAAAAGGCTGAAGTATAATGACAAGTAAGAACCAGATGTTCAAAAGGCTGCAGTATAATGACAAGTACAAACCAGATGTTCAAAAGGCTGTAGTATAATGACAAGTACAAACCAGATGCTCAAAAGGCTGTAGTATAATGACAAGTACAAACCAGATGTTCATAAGGCTGCAGTATAATGACAAGTACAAAACAGATGTTCAAAAGGCTGCAATATAATGACAAGTACAAAACAGATGCTCAAAAGGCTGTAGTATAATGACAAGTACAAACCAGATGTTCAAAAGGCTGTAGTATAATGACAAGTACAAACCAGATGTTCATAAGGCTGTAGTATAATGACAAGTAAGAACCAGATGTTCAAAAGGCTGCAGTATAATGACAAGTACAAACCAGATGTACAAAAGGCTGTAGTATAATGACAAGTACAAACCAGATGCTCAAAAGGCTGCAGTATAATGACAAGTACAAAACAGATGTTCAAAAGGCTGCAGTATAATGACAAGTACAAACCAGATGTTCAAAAGGCTGTAGTATAATGACAAGTACAAACCAGATGTTCAAAAGGCTGTAGTATAATGACAAGTACAAAACAGATGCTCAAAAGGCTGTAGTATAATGACAAGTACAAAACAGATGTTCATAAGGCTGCAGTATAATGACAAGTACAAAACAGATGTTCAAAAGTCTGTAGTATAATGACAAGTACAAAACAGATGTTCAAAAGGCTGCAGTATAATGACAAGTACAAACCAGATGTTCAAAAGGCTGTAGTATAATGGCAAGTACAAACCAGATGTTCAAAAGGCTGCAGTATAATGACAAGTACAAAACAGATGTTCAAAAGGCTGCAGTATAATGACAAGTACAAAACAGATGTTCAAAAGGCTGCAGTATAATGACAAGTACAAAACAGATGTTCAAAAGGCTGTAGTATAATGACAAGTACAAACCAGATGTTCAAAAGGCTGCAGTATAATGACAAATACAAAACAGATGCTCAAAAGGCTGCAGTATAATGACAAGTACAAACCAGATGTTCATAAGGCTGTAGTATAATGACAAATACAAATCAGATGTTCAAAAGGCTGCAGTATAATGACAAATACAAAACAGATGTTCAAAAGGCTGTAGTATAATGACAAGTACAAACCAGATGTTCATAAGGCTGTAGTATAATGACAAGTACAAAACAATGTTCATAAGACTGCAGTATAATGACAAGTACAAACCAGATGCTCAAAAGGCTGCAGTATAATGACAAGTACAAACCAGATGCTCAAAAGGCTGTAGTATAATGACAAGTACAAACCAGATGTTCAAAAGGCTGCAGTATAATGACAAGTACAAAACAGATGTTCATAAGGCTGTAGTATAATGACAAGTACAAACCAGATGTTCATAAGGCTGTAGTATAATGACAAGTACAAAACAATGTTCATAAGACTGCAGTATAATGACAAGTACAAACCAGATGTTCAAAAGGCTGCAGTATAATGACAAGTACAAACCAGATGCTCAAAAGGCTGTAGTATAATGACAAGTACAAACCAGATGTTCATAAGGCTGCAGTATAATGACAAGTACAAAACAGATTTTCATAAGACTGCAGTATAATGACAAATACAAATCAGATGTTCAAAAGGCTGCAGTATAATGACAAATACAAAACAGATGTTCAAAAGGCTGTAGTATAATGACAAGTACAAACCAGATGTTCATAAGGCTGTAGTATAATGACATGTACAAAACAGATGTTCATAAGACTGCAGTATAATGACAAGTACAAACCAGATGCTCAAAAGGCTGCAGTATAATGACAAGTACAAACCAGATGTTCAAAAGGCTGCAGTATAATGACAAGTACAAAACAGATGTTCAAAAGGCTGCAGTATAATGACAAGTATAAAACAGATGTTCAAAAGGCTGTAGTATAATGACAAGTACAAAACAGATGTTCATAAGGCTGTAGTATAATGACAAGTACAAAACAGATGTTCATAAGGCTGTAGTATAATGACAAGTACAAAACAGATTTTCATAAGACTGCAGTATAATGACAAATACAAATCAGATGTTCAAAAGGCTGCAGTATAATGACAAATACAAAACAGATGTTAAAAAGGCTGTAGTATAATGACAAGTACAAACCAGATATTCAAAAGGCTATAGTATAATAACTAGTACAAACCAGATGTTCAAAAGGCTGCAGTATAATGACAAGTACAAACCAGATGCTCAAAAGGCTGTAGTATAATGACAAGTACAAACCAGATGTTCAAAAGGCTGCAGTATAATGACAAGTACAAACCAGATGTTCAAAAGGCTGCAGTATAATGACAAGTACAAAACAGATGTTCAAAAGGCTGTAGTATAATGACAAGTACAAACCAGATGCTCAAAAGGCTGTAGTATAATGACAAGTACAAACCAGATGTTCATAAGGCTGCAGTATAATGACAACTACAAAACAGATGTTCAAAAGGCTGAAGTATAATGACAAGTAAGAACCAGATGTTCAAAAGGCTGCAGTATAATGACAAGTACAAACCAGATGTTCAAAAGGCTGTAGTATAATGACAAGTACAAACCAGATGCTCAAAAGGCTGTAGTATAATGACAAGTACAAACCAGATGTTCATAAGGCTGCAGTATAATGACAAGTACAAAACAGATGTTCAAAAGGCTGCAATATAATGACAAGTACAAAACAGATGCTCAAAAGGCTGTAGTAAAATGACAAGTACAAACCAGATGTTCAAAAGGCTGTAGTATAATGACAAGTGCAAACCAGATGCTCAAAAGGCTGCAGTATAATGACAAGTACAAACCAGATGCTCAAAAGGCTGCAGTATAATGACAAGTACAAACCAGACGCTCAAAAGGCTGTAGTATAATGACAAGTACAAACCAGATGTTCAAAAGGCTGCAGTATAATGACAAGTACAAAACAGATGTTCATAAGGCTGTAGTATAATGACAAGTAAGAACCAGATGTTCAAAAGGCTGCAGTATAATGACAAGTACAAACCAGATGCTCAAAAGGCTGTAGTATAATGACAAGTACAAACCAGATGCTGAAAAGGCTGTAGTATAATGACAAGTACAAACCAGATGTTCAAAAGGCTGCAGTATAATGACAAGTACAAAACAGATGTTCATAAGGCTGTAGTATAATGACAAGTAAGAACCAGATGTTCAAAAGTCTGTAGTATAATGACAAGTACAAACCAGATGTTCAAAAGGCTGCAGTATAATGACAAATACAAAACAGATGCTCAAAAGGCTGCAGTGTAATGACAAGTACAAACCAGATGCTCAAAAGGCTGTAGTATAATGACAAGTCCAAACCAGATGTTCAAAAGGCTGTAGTATAATGACAAGTACAAACCAGATGTTCATAAGGCTGTAGTATAATGACAAGTAAGAACCAGATGTTCAAAAGGCTGCAGTATAATGACAAGTACAAACCAGATGTACAAAAGGCTGTAGTATAATGACAAGTACAAACCAGATGCTCAAAAGGCTGCAGTATAATGACAAGTACAAAACAGATGTTCAAAAGGCTGCAGTATAATGACAAGTACAAAACAGATGTTCAAAAGGCTGCAGTATAATGACAAGTACAAAACATATGTTCAAAAGGCTGTAGTATAATGACAAGTACAAACCAGATGTTCAAAAGGCTGTAGTATAATGACAAGTACAAACCAGATGTTCAAAAGGCTGCAGTATAATGACAAGTACAAACCAGATGCTCAAAAGGCTGTAGTATAATGACAAGTACAAAACAGATGTTCATAAGGCTGCAGTGTAATGACAAGTACAAAACAGATGTTCAAAAGTCTGTAGTATAATGACAAGTACAAAACAGATGTTCAAAAGGCTGCAGTATAATGACAAGTACAAACCAGATGTTCAAAAGGCTGTAGTATAATGGCAAGTACAAACCAGATGTTCAAAAGGCTGCAGTATAATGACAAGTACAAAACAGATGTTCAAAAGGCTGCAGTATAATGACAAGTACAAAACATATGTTCAAAAGGCTGCAGTATAATGACAAGTACAAAACAGATGCTCAAAAGGCTGTAGTAAAATGGCAAGTAAAAACCAGATGTTCAAAAGGCTGTAGTATAATGACAAGTACAAACCAGATGCTCAAAAGGCTGTAGTATAATGACAAGTACAAACCAGATGTTCATAAGGCTGTAGTATAATGAAAAGTACAAACCAGATGTTCAAAAGGCTGCA
This sequence comes from Lampris incognitus, assembly GCF_029633865.1. Taxonomy (NCBI): domain Eukaryota; kingdom Metazoa; phylum Chordata; class Actinopteri; order Lampriformes; family Lampridae; genus Lampris; species Lampris incognitus. The sequence continues at coordinate 71,070,641 of NC_079214.1, forward strand.
GTATAATGACAAGTACAAAACAGATGTTCAAAAGGCTGCAGTATAATGACAAGTACAAAACATATGTTCAAAAGGCTGCAGTATAATGACAAGTACAAAACAGATGTTCAAAAGGCTGCAGTATAATGACAAGTACAAAACAGATGTTCATAAGGCTGCAGTATGACAAGTACAAAACAGATGTTCAAAAGTCTGTAGTATAATGACAAGTACAACACAGATGTTCAAAAGGTTGCAGTATAATGACAAGTACAAACCAGATGTTCAAAAGGCTGTAGTATAATGACAAGTACAAACCAGATGTTCAAAAGGCTGTAGTATAATGACAAATACAAAACAGATGTTCAAAAGGCTGCAGTATAATGACAAGTACAAAACAGATGTTCAAAAGGCTGCAGTATAATGACAAGTACAAAACAGATGCTCAAAAGGCTGTAGTAAAATGACAAGTACAAACCAGATGTTCAAAAGGCTGTAGTATAATGACAAGTACAAACCAGATGCTCAAAAGACTGCAGTGTAATGACAAGTACAAACCAGATGCTCAAAAGGCTGTAGCATAATGACAAGTACAAACCAGATGTTCAAAAGGCTGTAGTATAATGACAAGTACAAAACAGATGTTCAAAAGGCTGTAGTATAATGACAAGTACAAAACAGATGTTCAAAAGGCTGTAGTATAATGACAAGTACAAACCAGATGTTCATAAGGCTGTAGTATAATGACAAGTACAAAACAGATGCTCAAAAGGCTGCAGTGTAATGACAAGTACAAACCAGATGCTCAAAAGGCTGTAGTATAATGACAAGTACAAACCAGATGTTCAAAAGGCTGTAGTATAATGACAAGTACAAACCAGATGTTCATAAGGCTGTAGTATAATGACAAGTAAGAACCAGATGTTCAAAAGGCTGCAGTATAATGACAAGTACAAACCAGATATTCAAAAGGCTGTAGTATAATAACTAGTACAAACCAGATGTTCAAAAGGCTGCAGTATAATGACAAGTACAAACCAGATGCTCAAAAGGCTGTAGTATAATGACAAGTACAAACCAGATGTTCATAAGGCTGTAGTATAATGACAAGTACAAACCAGATGTTCAAAAGGCTGCAGTATAATGACAAGTACAAACCAGATGTTCATAAGGCTGTAGTATAATGACAAGTACAAACCAGATGTTCATAAGGCTGTAGTATAATGACAAGTAAGAACCAGATGTTCAAAAGGCTGCAGTATAATGACAAGTACAAACCAGATGTTCAAAAGGCTGCAGTATAATGACAAGTACAAAACAGATGTTCAAAAGGCTGTAGTATAATGACAAGTACAAACCAGATGCTCAAAAGGCTGTAGTATAATGACAAGTACAAACCAGATGTTCATAAGGCTGCAGTATAATGACAACTACAAAACAGATGTTCAAAAGGCTGAAGTATAATGACAAGTAAGAACCAGATGTTCAAAAGGCTGCAGTATAATGACAAGTACAAACCAGATGTTCAAAAGGCTGTAGTATAATGACAAGTACAAACCAGATGCTCAAAAGGCTGTAGTATAATGACAAGTACAAACCAGATGTTCATAAGGCTGCAGTATAATGACAAGTACAAAACAGATGTTCAAAAGGCTGCAATATAATGACAAGTACAAAACAGATGCTCAAAAGGCTGTAGTAAAATGACAAGTACAAACCAGATGTTCAAAAGGCTGTAGTATAATGACAAGTACAAACCAGATGCTCAAAAGGCTGCAGTATAATGACAAGTACAAACCAGATGCTCAAAAGGCTGCAGTATAATGACAAGTACAAACCAGACGCTCAAAAGGCTGTAGTATAATGACAAGTACAAACCAGATGTTCAAAAGGCTGCAGTATAATGACAAGTACAAAACAGATGTTCATAAGGCTGTAGTATAATGACAAGTAAGAACCAGATGTTCAAAAGGCTGCAGTATAATGACAAGTACAAACCAGATGCTCAAAAGGCTGTAGTATAATGACAAGTACAAACCAGATGCTGAAAAGGCTGTAGTATAATGACAAGTACAAACCAGATGTTCAAAAGGCTGCAGTATAATGACAAGTACAAAACAGATGTTCATAAGGCTGTAGTATAATGACAAGTAAGAACCAGATGTTCAAAAGTCTGTAGTATAATGACAAGTACAAACCAGATGTTCAAAAGGCTGCAGTATAATGACAAATACAAAACAGATGCTCAAAAGGCTGCAGTGTAATGACAAGTACAAAACAGATGCTCAAAAGGCTGTAGTAAAATGACAAGTACAAACCAGATATTCAAAAGGCTGTAGTATAATGACAAGTACAAACCAGATGCTCAAAAGGCTGTAGTATAATGACAAGTACAAAACAGATATTCAAAAGGCTGTAGTAAAATGACAAGTACAAACCAGATATTCAAAAGGCTGTAGTATAATGACAAGTACAAACCAGATATTCAAAAGGCTGTAGTATAATGACAAGTACAAACCAGATGCTCAAAAGACTGCAGTGTAATGACAAGTACAAACCAGATGCTCAAAAGGCTGTAGTATAATGACAAGTACAAACCAGATGTTCAAAAGGCTGTAGTATAATGACAAGTACAAAACAGATGTTCAAAAGGCTGTAGTATAATGACAAGTACAAAACAGATGTTCAAAAGGCTGTAGTATAATGACAAGTACAAACCAGATGTTCATAAGGCTGTAGTATAATGACAAGTACAAAACAGATGCTCAAAAGGCTGCAGTGTAATGACAAGTACAAACCAGATGCTCAAAAGGCTGTAGTATAATGACAAGTACAAACCAGATGTTCATAAGGCTGTAGTATAATGACAAGTAAGAACCAGATGTTCAAAAGGCTGCAGTATAATGACAAGTACAAACCAGATGTACAAAAGGCTGTAGTATAATGACAAGTACAAACCAGATGCTCAAAAGGCTGCAGTATAATGACAAGTACAAAACAGATGTTCAAAAGGCTGCAGTATAATGACAAATACAAACCAGATGTTCAAAAGGCTGTAGTATAATGACAAGTACAAACCAGATGTTCAAAAGGCTGTAGTATAATGACAAGTACAAACCAGATGTTCAAAAGGCTGCAGTATAATGACAAGTACAAACCAGATGTTCAAAAGGCTGCAGTATAATGACAAGTACAAAACAGATGCTCAAAAGGCTGTAGTATAATGACAAGTACAAAACAGATGTTCATAAGGCTGCAGTATAATGACAAGTATAAAACAGATGTTCAAAAGTCTGTAGTATAATGACAAGTACAAAACAGATGTTCAAAAGGCTGCAGTATAATGACAAGTACAAACCAGATGTTCAAAAGGCTGTAGTATAATGGCAAGTACAATTCAGATGTTCAAAAGGCTGCAGTATAATGACAAGTTCAAAACAGATGTTCAAAAGGATGCAGTATAATGACAAGTACAAAACAGATGTTCAAAAGGCTGCAGTATAATGACAAGTACAAAACAGATGCTCAAAAGGCTGTAGTAAAATGGCAAGTACAAACCAGATGTTCAAAAGGCTGTAGTATAATGACAAGTACAAACCAGATGCTCAAAAGGCTGCAGCGTAATGACAAGTACAAAACAGATGTTCATAAGGCTGTAGTATAATGTGAAGTACAAAACAGATGTTCAAAAGTCTGTAGTATAATGACAAGTACAAACCAGATGGTCAAAAGGCTGTAGTATACTGACAAGTACAAACCAGATGTTCAAAAGGCTGCAGTATAATGACAAGTACAAAACAGATGTTCATAAGGCTGAAGTATAATGACAAGTAAGAACCAGATGTTCAAAAGGCTGCAGTATAATGACAAGTACAAACCAGATGTTCAAAAGGCTGTAGTATAATGACAAGTACAAACCAGATGTTCAAAAGGCTGTAGTATAATGACAAGTACAAAACAGATGTTCAAAAGGCTGCAGTATAATGACAAGTACAAAACAGATGCTCAAAAGGCTGTAGTATAATGACAAGTACAAAACAGATGCTCATAAGGCTGCAGTATAATGACAAGTACAAAACAGATGTTCAAAAGTCTGTAGTATAATGACAAGCACAAAACAGATGTTCAAAAGGCTGCAGTATAATGACAAGTACAAACCAGATGTTCAAAAGGCTGTAGTATAATGGCAAGTACAAACCAGATGTTCAAAAGGCTGCAGTATAATGACAAGTGCAAAACAGATGTTCAAAAGGCTGCAGTATAATGACAAGTACAAAACATATGTTCAAAAGGCTGCAGTATAATGACAAGTACAAAACAGATGCTCAAAAGGCTGTAGTAAAATGGCAAGTACAAACCAGATGTTCAAAAGGCTGTAGTATAATGACAAGTACAAACCAGATGTTCAAAAGGCTGCAGCGTAATGACAAGTACAAAACAGATGTTCATAAGGCTGTAGTATAATGAGAAGTACAAAACAGATGTTCAAAAGTCTGTAGTATAATGACAAGTACAAACCAGATGGTCAAAAGGCTGTAGTATACTGACAAGTACAAACCAGATGTTCAAAAGGCTGCAGTATAATGACAAGTACAAAACAGATGTTCAAAAGGCTGCAGTATAATGACAAGTACAAAACAGATGCTCAAAAGGCTGTAGTATAATGACAAGTACAAAACAGATGTTCATAAGGCTGCAGTATAATGACAAGTACAAAACAGATGTTCAAAAGACTGTAGTATAATGACAAGTACAACACAGATGTTCAAAAGGTTGCAGTATAATGACAAGTACAAACCAGATGTTCAAAAGGCTGTAGTATAATGACAAGTACAAACCAGATGTTCAAAAGGCTGTAGTATAATGACAAATACAAAACAGATGTTCAAAAGGCTGTAGTATAATGACAAGTACAAAACAGATGTTCAAAAGGCTGTAGTATAATGACAGGTACAAAACAGATGCTCAAAAGGCTGTAGTAAAATGACAAGTACAAACCAGATGTTCAAAAGGCTGTAGTATAATGACAAGTACAAACCAGATGCTCAAAAGACTGCAGTGTAATGACAAGTACAAACCAGATGCTCAAAAGGCTGTAGTATAATGACAAGTACAAACCAGATGTTCAAAAGGCTGTAGTATAATGACAAGTACAAAACAGATGTTCAAAAGGCTGTAGTATAATGACAAGTACAAACCAGATGTTCAAAAGGCTGCAGTATAATGACAAATACAAAACAGATGCTCAAAAGGCTGCAGTATAATGACAAGTACAAACCAGATGTTCATAAGGCTGTAGTATAATGACAAATACAAATCAGATGTTCAAAAGGCTGCAGTATAATGACAAATACAAAACAGATGTTCAAAAGGCTGTAGTATAATGACAAGTACAAACCAGATGTTCATAAGGCTGTAGTATAATGACAAGTACAAAACAATGTTCATAAGACTGCAGTATAATGACAAGTACAAACCAGATGCTCAAAAGGCTGCAGTATAATGACAAGTACAAACCAGATGCTGAAAAGGCTGTAGTATAATGACAAGTACAAACCAGATGTTCAAAAGGCTGCAGTATAATGACAAGTACAAAACAGATGTTCATAAGGCTGTAGTATAATGACAAGTACAAACCAGATGTTCATAAGGCTGTAGTATAATGACAAGTACAAAACAATGTTCATAAGACTGCAGTATAATGACAAGTACAAACCAGATGTTCAAAAGGCTGCAGTATAATGACAAGTACAAACCAGATGCTCAAAAGGCTGTAGTATAATGACAAGTACAAACCAGATGTTCATAAGGCTGCAGTATAATGACAAGTACAAAACAGATTTTCATAAGACTGCAGTATAATGACAAATACAAATCAGATGTTCAAAAGGCTGCAGTATAATGACAAATACAAAACAGATGTTCAAAAGGCTGTAGTATAATGACAAGTACAAACCAGATGTTCATAAGGCTGTAGTATAATGACATGTACAAAACAGATGTTCATAAGACTGCAGTATAATGACAAGTACAAACCAGATGCTCAAAAGGCTGCAGTATAATGACAAGTACAAACCAGATGTTCAAAAGGCTGCAGTATAATGACAAGTACAAAACAGATGTTCAAAAGGCTGCAGTATAATGACAAGTATAAAACAGATGTTCAAAAGGCTGTAGTATAATGACAAGTACAAAACAGATGTTCATAAGGCTGTAGTATAATGACAAGTACAAAACAGATGTTCATAAGGCTGTAGTATAATGACAAGTACAAAACAGATTTTCATAAGACTGCAGTATAATGACAAATACAAATCAGATGTTCAAAAGGCTGCAGTATAATGACAAATACAAAACAGATGTTAAAAAGGCTGTAGTATAATGACAAGTACAAACCAGATATTCAAAAGGCTATAGTATAATAACTAGTACAAACCAGATGTTCAAAAGGCTGCAGTATAATGACAAGTACAAACCAGATGCTCAAAAGGCTGTAGTATAATGACAAGTACAAACCAGATGTTCAAAAGGCTGCAGTATAATGACAAGTACAAACCAGATGTTCAAAAGGCTGCAGTATAATGACAAGTACAAAACAGATGTTCAAAAGGCTGTAGTATATTGACAAGTACAAACCAGATGCTCAAAAGGCTGTAGTATAATGACAAGTACAAACCAGATGTTCATAAGGCTGCAGTATAATGACAACTACAAAACAGATGTTCAAAAGGCTGAAGTATAATGACAAGTAAGAACCAGATGTTCAAAAGGCTGCAGTATAATGACAAGTACAAACCAGATGTTCAAAAGGCTGTAGTATAATGACAAGTACAAACCAGATGCTCAAAAGGCTGTAGTATAATGACAAGTACAAACCAGATGTTCATAAGGCTGCAGTATAATGACAAGTACAAAACAGATGTTCAAAAGGCTGCAATATAATGACAAGTACAAAACAGATGCTCAAAAGGCTGTAGTAAAATGACAAGTACAAACCAGATGTTCAAAAGGCTGTAGTATAATGACAAGTACAAACCAGATGCTCAAAAGGCTGCAGTATAATGACAAGTACAAACCAGATGCTCAAAAGGCTGCAGTATAATGACAAGTACAAACCAGACGCTCAAAAGGCTGTAGTATAATGACAAGTACAAACCAGATGTTCAAAATGCTGCAGTATAATGACAAGTACAAAACAGATGTTCATAAGGCTGTAGTATAATGACAAGTAAGAACCAGATGTTCAAAAGGCTGCAGTATAATGACAAGTACAAACCAGATGCTCAAAAGGCTGTAATATAATGACAAGTACAAACCAGATGCTGAAAAGGCTGTAGTATAATGACAAGTACAAACCAGATGTTCAAAAGGCTGCAGTATAATGACAAGTACAAAACAGATGTTCATAAGGCTGTAGTATAATGACAAGTAAGAACCAGATGTTCAAAAGTCTGTAGTATAATGACAAGTACAAACCAGATGTTCAAAAGGCTGCAGTATAATGACAAATACAAAACAGATGCTCAAAAGGCTGCAGTGTAATGACAAGTACAAACCAGATGCTCAAAAGGCTGTAGTATAATGACAAGTCCAAACCAGATGTTCAAAAGGCTGTAGTATAATGACAAGTACAAACCAGATGTTCATAAGGCTGTAGTATAATGACAAGTAAGAACCAGATGTTCAAAAGGCTGCAGTATAATGACAAGTACAAACCAGATGTACAAAAGGCTGTAGTATAATGACAAGTACAAACCAGATGCTCAAAAGGCTGCAGTATAATGACAAGTACAAAACAGATGTTCAAAAGGCTGCAGTATAATGACAAGTACAAAACAGATGTTCAAAAGGCTGCAGTATAATGACAAGTACAAAACATATGTTCAAAAGGCTGTAGTATAATGACAAGTACAAACCAGATGTTCAAAAGGCTGTAGTATAATGACAAGTACAAACCAGATGCTCAAAAGGCTGTAGTATAATGACAAGTACAAAACAGATGTTCATAAGGCTGCAGTGTAATGACAAGTACAAAACAGATGTTCAAAAGTCTGTAGTATAATGACAAGTACAAAACAGATGTTCAAAAGGCTGCAGTATAATGACAAGTACAAACCAGATGTTCAAAAGGCTGTAGTATAATGGCAAGTACAAACCAGATGTTCAAAAGGCTGCAGTATAATGACAAGTACAAAACAGATGTTCAAAAGGCTGCAGTATAATGACAAGTACAAAACATATGTTCAAAAGGCTGCAGTATAATGACAAGTACAAAACAGATGCTCAAAAGGCTGTAGTAAAATGGCAAGTAAAAACCAGATGTTCAAAAGGCTGTAGTATAATGACAAGTACAAACCAGATGCTCAAAAGGCTGTAGTATAATGACAAGTACAAACCAGATGTTCATAAGGCTGTAGTATAATGAAAAGTACAAACCAGATGTTCAAAAGGCTGCAGTATAATGACAAGTACAAAACAGATGTTCAAAAGGCTGCAGTATAATGACAAGTACAAAACATATGTTCAAAAGGCTGCAGTATAATGACAAGTACAAAACAGATGTTCAAAAGGCTGCAGTATAATGACAAGTACAAAACAGATGTTCATAAGGCTGCAGTATGACAAGTACAAAACAGATGTTCAAAAGTCTGTAGTATAATGACAAGTACAAACCAGATGTTCAAAAGGCTGTAGTATAATGACAAGTACAAACCAGATGCTCAAAAGACTGCAGTGTAATGACAAGTACAAACCAGATGCTCAAAAGGCTGTAGTATAATGACAAGTACAAACCAGATGTTCAAAAGGCTGTAGTATAATGACAAGTACAAAACAGATGTTCAAAAGGCTGTAGTATAATGACAAGTACAAAACAGATGTTCAAAAGGCTGTAGTATAATGACAAGTACAAACCAGATGTTCATAAGGCTGTAGTATAATGACAAGTACAAAACAGATGCTCAAAAGGCTGCAGTGTAATGACAAGTACAAACCAGATGCTCAAAAGGCTGTAGTATAATGACAAGTACAAACCAGATGTTCAAAAGGCTGTAGTATAATGACAAGTACAAACCAGATGTTCATAAGGCTGTAGTATAATGACAAGTAAGAACCAGATGTTCAAAAGGCTGCAGTATAATGACAAGTACAAACCAGATATTCAAAAGGCTGTAGTATAATAACTAGTACAAACCAGATGTTCAAAAGGCTGCAGTATAATGACAAGTACAAACCAGATGCTCAAAAGGCTGTAGTATAATGACAAGTACAAACCAGATGTTCATAAGGCTGTAGTATAATGACAAGTACAAACCAGATGTTCAAAAGGCTGCAGTATAATGACAAGTACAAAACAGATGTTCAAAAGGCTGTAGTATAATGACAAGTACAAACCAGATGCTCAAAAGGCTGTAGTATAATGACAAGTACAAACCAGATGTTCATAAGGCTGCAGTATAATGACAACTACAAAACAGATGTTCAAAAGGCTGAAGTATAATGACAAGTAAGAACCAGATGTTCAAAAGGCTGCAGTATAATGACAAGTACAAACCAGATGTTCAAAAGGCTGTAGTATAATGACAAGTACAAACCAGATGCTCAAAAGGCTGTAGTATAATGACAAGTACAAACCAGATGTTCATAAGGCTGCAGTATAATGACAAGTACAAAACAGATGTTCAAAAGGCTGCAATATAATGACAAGTACAAAACAGATGCTCAAAAGGCTGTAGTATAATGACAAGTACAAACCAGATGTTCAAAAGGCTGTAGTATAATGACAAGTACAAACCAGATGTTCATAAGGCTGTAGTATAATGACAAGTAAGAACCAGATGTTCAAAAGGCTGCAGTATAATGACAAGTACAAACCAGATGTACAAAAGGCTGTAGTATAATGACAAGTACAAACCAGATGCTCAAAAGGCTGCAGTATAATGACAAGTACAAAACAGATGTTCAAAAGGCTGCAGTATAATGACAAGTACAAACCAGATGTTCAAAAGGCTGTAGTATAATGACAAGTACAAACCAGATGTTCAAAAGGCTGTAGTATAATGACAAGTACAAAACAGATGCTCAAAAGGCTGTAGTATAATGACAAGTACAAAACAGATGTTCATAAGGCTGCAGTATAATGACAAGTACAAAACAGATGTTCAAAAGTCTGTAGTATAATGACAAGTACAAAACAGATGTTCAAAAGGCTGCAGTATAATGACAAGTACAAACCAGATGTTCAAAAGGCTGTAGTATAATGGCAAGTACAAACCAGATGTTCAAAAGGCTGCAGTATAATGACAAGTACAAAACAGATGTTCATAAGGCTGCAGTATAATGACAAGTACAAAACAGATGTTCAAAAGTCTGTAGTATAATGACAAGTACAAAACAGATGTTCAAAAGGCTGCAGTATAATGACAAGTACAAACCAGATGTTCATAAGGCTGTAGTATAATGACAAGTACAAAACAGATGTTCAAAAGGCTGCAGTATAATGACAAGTACAAAACAGATGTTCAAAAGGCTGCAGTATAATGACAAGTACAAAACAGATGTTCAAAAGGCTGTAGTATAATGACAAGTACAAACCAGATGTTCAAAAGGCTGCAGTATAATGACAAATACAAAACAGATGCTCAAAAGGCTGCAGTATAATGACAAGTACAAACCAGATGTTCATAAGGCTGTAGTATAATGACAAATACAAATCAGATGTTCAAAAGGCTGCAGTATAATGACAAATACAAAACAGATGTTCAAAAGGCTGTAGTATAATGACAAGTACAAACCAGATGTTCATAAGGCTGTAGTATAATGACAAGTACAAAACAATGTTCATAAGACTGCAGTATAATGACAAGTACAAACCAGATGCTCAAAAGGCTGCAGTATAATGACAAGTACAAACCAGATGCTGAAAAGGCTGTAGTATAATGACAAGTACAAACCAGATGTTCAAAAGGCTGCAGTATAATGACAAGTACAAAACAGATGTTCATAAGGCTGTAGTATAATGACAAGTACAAACCAGATGTTCATAAGGCTGTAGTATAATGACAAGTACAAAACAATGTTCATAAGACTGCAGTATAATGACAAGTACAAACCAGATGTTCAAAAGGCTGCAGTATAATGACAAGTACAAACCAGATGCTCAAAAGGCTGTAGTATAATGACAAGTACAAACCAGATGTTCATAAGGCTGCAGTATAATGACAAGTACAAAACAGATTTTCATAAGACTGCAGTATAATGACAAATACAAATCAGATGTTCAAAAGGCTGCAGTATAATGACAAATACAAAACAGATGTTCAAAAGGCTGTAGTATAATGACAAGTACAAACCAGATGTTCATAAGGCTGTAGTATAATGACATGTACAAAACAGATGTTCATAAGACTGCAGTATAATGACAAGTACAAACCAGATGCTCAAAAGGCTGCAGTATAATGACAAGTACAAACCAGATGTTCAAAAGGCTGCAGTATAATGACAAGTACAAAACAGATGTTCAAAAGGCTGCAGTATAATGACAAGTATAAAACAGATGTTCAAAAGGCTGTAGTATAATGACAAGTACAAAACAGATGTTCATAAGGCTGTAGTATAATGACAAGTACAAAACAGATGTTCATAAGGCTGTAGTATAATGACAAGTACAAAACAGATTTTCATAAGACTGCAGTATAATGACAAATACAAATCAGATGTTCAAAAGGCTGCAGTATAATGACAAATACAAAACAGATGTTAAAAAGGCTGTAGTATAATGACAAGTACAAACCAGATATTCAAAAGGCTATAGTATAATAACTAGTACAAACCAGATGTTCAAAAGGCTGCAGTATAATGACAAGTACAAACCAGATGCTCAAAAGGCTGTAGTATAATGACAAGTACAAACCAGATGTTCAAAAGGCTGCAGTATAATGACAAGTACAAACCAGATGTTCAAAAGGCTGCAGTATAATGACAAGTACAAAACAGATGTTCAAAAGGCTGTAGTATAATGACAAGTACAAACCAGATGCTCAAAAGGCTGTAGTATAATGACAAGTACAAACCAGATGTTCATAAGGCTGCAGTATAATGACAACTACAAAACAGATGTTCAAAAGGCTGAAGTATAATGACAAGTAAGAACCAGATGTTCAAAAGGCTGCAGTATAATGACAAGTACAAACCAGATGTTCAAAAGGCTGTAGTATAATGACAAGTACAAACCAGATGCTCAAAAGGCTGTAGTATAATGACAAGTACAAACCAGATGTTCATAAGGCTGCAGTATAATGACAAGTACAAAACAGATGTTCAAAAGGCTGCAATATAATGACAAGTACAAAACAGATGCTCAAAAGGCTGTAGTAAAATGACAAGTACAAACCAGATGTTCAAAAGGCTGTAGTATAATGACAAGTGCAAACCAGATGCTCAAAAGGCTGCAGTATAATGACAAGTACAAACCAGATGCTCAAAAGGCTGCAGTATAATGACAAGTACAAACCAGACGCTCAAAAGGCTGTAGTATAATGACAAGTACAAACCAGATGTTCAAAAGGCTGCAGTATAATGACAAGTACAAAACAGATGTTCATAAGGCTGTAGTATAATGACAAGTAAGAACCAGATGTTCAAAAGGCTGCAGTATAATGACAAGTACAAACCAGATGCTCAAAAGGCTGTAGTATAATGACAAGTACAAACCAGATGCTGAAAAGGCTGTAGTATAATGACAAGTACAAACCAGATGTTCAAAAGGCTGCAGTATAATGACAAGTACAAAACAGATGTTCATAAGGCTGTAGTATAATGACAAGTAAGAACCAGATGTTCAAAAGTCTGTAGTATAATGACAAGTACAAACCAGATGTTCAAAAGGCTGCAGTATAATGACAAATACAAAACAGATGCTCAAAAGGCTGCAGTGTAATGACAAGTACAAACCAGATGCTCAAAAGGCTGTAGTATAATGACAAGTCCAAACCAGATGTTCAAAAGGCTGTAGTATAATGACAAGTACAAACCAGATGTTCATAAGGCTGTAGTATAATGACAAGTAAGAACCAGATGTTCAAAAGGCTGCAGTATAATGACAAGTACAAACCAGATGTACAAAAGGCTGTAGTATAATGACAAGTACAAACCAGATGCTCAAAAGGCTGCAGTATAATGACAAGTACAAAACAGATGTTCAAAAGGCTGCAGTATAATGACAAGTACAAAACAGATGTTCAAAAGGCTGCAGTATAATGACAAGTACAAAACATATGTTCAAAAGGCTGTAGTATAATGACAAGTACAAACCAGATGTTCAAAAGGCTGTAGTATAATGACAAGTACAAACCAGATGTTCAAAAGGCTGCAGTATAATGACAAGTACAAACCAGATGCTCAAAAGGCTGTAGTATAATGACAAGTACAAAACAGATGTTCATAAGGCTGCAGTGTAATGACAAGTACAAAACAGATGTTCAAAAGTCTGTAGTATAATGACAAGTACAAAACAGATGTTCAAAAGGCTGCAGTATAATGACAAGTACAAACCAGATGTTCAAAAGGCTGTAGTATAATGGCAAGTACAAACCAGATGTTCAAAAGGCTGCAGTATAATGACAAGTACAAAACAGATGTTCAAAAGGCTGCAGTATAATGACAAGTACAAAACATATGTTCAAAAGGCTGCAGTATAATGACAAGTACAAAACAGATGCTCAAAAGGCTGTAGTAAAATGGCAAGTAAAAACCAGATGTTCAAAAGGCTGTAGTATAATGACAAGTACAAACCAGATGCTCAAAAGGCTGTAGTATAATGACAAGTACAAACCAGATGTTCATAAGGCTGTAGTATAATGAAAAGTACAAACCAGATGTTCAAAAGGCTGCAGTATAATGACAAGTACAAAACAGATGTTCAAAAGGCTGCAGTATAATGACAAGTACAAAACATATGTTCAAAAGGCTGCAGTATAATGACAAGTACAAAACAGATGTTCAAAAGGCTGCAGTATAATGACAAGTACAAAACAGATGTTCATAAGGCTGCAGTATGACAAGTACAAAACAGATGTTCAAAAGTCTGTAGTATAATGACAAGTACAACACAGATGTTCAAAAGGTTGCAGTATAATGACAAGTACAAACCAGATGTTCAAAAGGCTGTAGTATAATGACAAGTACAAACCAGATGTTCAAAAGGCTGTAGTATAATGACAAATACAAAACAGATGTTCAAAAGGCTGCAGTATAATGACAAGTACAAAACAGATGTTCAAAAGGCTGCAGTATAATGACAAGTACAAAACAGATGCTCAAAAGGCTGTAGTAAAATGACAAGTACAAACCAGATGTTCAAAAGGCTGTAGTATAATGACAAGTACAAACCAGATGCTCAAAAGACTGCAGTGTAATGACAAGTACAAACCAGATGCTCAAAAGGCTGTAGCATAATGACAAGTACAAACCAGATGTTCAAAAGGCTGTAGTATAATGACAAGTACAAAACAGATGTTCAAAAGGCTGTAGTATAATGACAAGTACAAAACAGATGTTCAAAAGGCTGTAGTATAATGACAAGTACAAACCAGATGTTCATAAGGCTGTAGTATAATGACAAGTACAAAACAGATGCTCAAAAGGCTGCAGTGTAATGACAAGTACAAACCAGATGCTCAAAAGGCTGTAGTATAATGACAAGTACAAACCAGATGTTCAAAAGGCTGTAGTATAATGACAAGTACAAACCAGATGTTCATAAGGCTGTAGTATAATGACAAGTAAGAACCAGATGTTCAAAAGGCTGCAGTATAATGACAAGTACAAACCAGATATTCAAAAGGCTGTAGTATAATAACTAGTACAAACCAGATGTTCAAAAGGCTGCAGTATAATGACAAGTACAAACCAGATGCTCAAAAGGCTGTAGTATAATGACAAGTACAAACCAGATGTTCATAAGGCTGTAGTATAATGACAAGTACAAACCAGATGTTCAAAAGGCTGCAGTATAATGACAAGTACAAACCAGATGTTCATAAGGCTGTAGTATAATGACAAGTACAAACCAGATGTTCATAAGGCTGTAGTATAATGACAAGTAAGAACCAGATGTTCAAAAGGCTGCAGTATAATGACAAGTACAAACCAGATGTTCAAAAGGCTGCAGTATAATGACAAGTACAAAACAGATGTTCAAAAGGCTGTAGTATAATGACAAGTACAAACCAGATGCTCAAAAGGCTGTAGTATAATGACAAGTACAAACCAGATGTTCATAAGGCTGCAGTATAATGACAACTACAAAACAGATGTTCAAAAGGCTGAAGTATAATGACAAGTAAGAACCAGATGTTCAAAAGGCTGCAGTATAATGACAAGTACAAACCAGATGTTCAAAAGGCTGTAGTATAATGACAAGTACAAACCAGATGCTCAAAAGGCTGTAGTATAATGACAAGTACAAACCAGATGTTCATAAGGCTGCAGTATAATGACAAGTACAAAACAGATGTTCAAAAGGCTGCAATATAATGACAAGTACAAAACAGATGCTCAAAAGGCTGTAGTAAAATGACAAGTACAAACCAGATGTTCAAAAGGCTGTAGTATAATGACAAGTACAAACCAGATGCTCAAAAGGCTGCAGTATAATGACAAGTACAAACCAGATGCTCAAAAGGCTGCAGTATAATGACAAGTACAAACCAGACGCTCAAAAGGCTGTAGTATAATGACAAGTACAAACCAGATGTTCAAAAGGCTGCAGTATAATGACAAGTACAAAACAGATGTTCATAAGGCTGTAGTATAATGACAAGTAAGAACCAGATGTTCAAAAGGCTGCAGTATAATGACAAGTACAAACCAGATGCTCAAAAGGCTGTAGTATAATGACAAGTACAAACCAGATGCTGAAAAGGCTGTAGTATAATGACAAGTACAAACCAGATGTTCAAAAGGCTGCAGTATAATGACAAGTACAAAACAGATGTTCATAAGGCTGTAGTATAATGACAAGTAAGAACCAGATGTTCAAAAGTCTGTAGTATAATGACAAGTACAAACCAGATGTTCAAAAGGCTGCAGTATAATGACAAATACAAAACAGATGCTCAAAAGGCTGCAGTGTAATGACAAGTACAAAACAGATGCTCAAAAGGCTGTAGTAAAATGACAAGTACAAACCAGATATTCAAAAGGCTGTAGTATAATGACAAGTACAAACCAGATGCTCAAAAGGCTGTAGTATAATGACAAGTACAAAACAGATATTCAAAAGGCTGTAGTAAAATGACAAGTACAAACCAGATATTCAAAAGGCTGTAGTATAATGACAAGTACAAACCAGATATTCAAAAGGCTGTAGTATAATGACAAGTACAAACCAGATGCTCAAAAGACTGCAGTGTAATGACAAGTACAAACCAGATGCTCAAAAGGCTGTAGTATAATGACAAGTACAAACCAGATGTTCAAAAGGCTGTAGTATAATGACAAGTACAAAACAGATGTTCAAAAGGCTGTAGTATAATGACAAGTACAAAACAGATGTTCAAAAGGCTGTAGTATAATGACAAGTACAAACCAGATGTTCATAAGGCTGTAGTATAATGACAAGTACAAAACAGATGCTCAAAAGGCTGCAGTGTAATGACAAGTACAAACCAGATGCTCAAAAGGCTGTAGTATAATGACAAGTACAAACCAGATGTTCATAAGGCTGTAGTATAATGACAAGTAAGAACCAGATGTTCAAAAGGCTGCAGTATAATGACAAGTACAAACCAGATGTACAAAAGGCTGTAGTATAATGACAAGTACAAACCAGATGCTCAAAAGGCTGCAGTATAATGACAAGTACAAAACAGATGTTCAAAAGGCTGCAGTATAATGACAAATACAAACCAGATGTTCAAAAGGCTGTAGTATAATGACAAGTACAAACCAGATGTTCAAAAGGCTGTAGTATAATGACAAGTACAAACCAGATGTTCAAAAGGCTGCAGTATAATGACAAGTACAAACCAGATGTTCAAAAGGCTGCAGTATAATGACAAGTACAAAACAGATGCTCAAAAGGCTGTAGTATAATGACAAGTACAAAACAGATGTTCATAAGGCTGCAGTATAATGACAAGTATAAAACAGATGTTCAAAAGTCTGTAGTATAATGACAAGTACAAAACAGATGTTCAAAAGGCTGCAGTATAATGACAAGTACAAACCAGATGTTCAAAAGGCTGTAGTATAATGGCAAGTACAATTCAGATGTTCAAAAGGCTGCAGTATAATGACAAGTTCAAAACAGATGTTCAAAAGGATGCAGTATAATGACAAGTACAAAACAGATGTTCAAAAGGCTGCAGTATAATGACAAGTACAAAACAGATGCTCAAAAGGCTGTAGTAAAATGGCAAGTACAAACCAGATGTTCAAAAGGCTGTAGTATAATGACAAGTACAAACCAGATGCTCAAAAGGCTGCAGCGTAATGACAAGTACAAAACAGATGTTCATAAGGCTGTAGTATAATGTGAAGTACAAAACAGATGTTCAAAAGTCTGTAGTATAATGACAAGTACAAACCAGATGGTCAAAAGGCTGTAGTATACTGACAAGTACAAACCAGATGTTCAAAAGGCTGCAGTATAATGACAAGTACAAAACAGATGTTCATAAGGCTGAAGTATAATGACAAGTAAGAACCAGATGTTCAAAAGGCTGCAGTATAATGACAAGTACAAACCAGATGTTCAAAAGGCTGTAGTATAATGACAAGTACAAACCAGATGTTCAAAAGGCTGTAGTATAATGACAAGTACAAAACAGATGTTCAAAAGGCTGCAGTATAATGACAAGTACAAAACAGATGCTCAAAAGGCTGTAGTATAATGACAAGTACAAAACAGATGCTCATAAGGCTGCAGTATAATGACAAGTACAAAACAGATGTTCAAAAGTCTGTAGTATAATGACAAGCACAAAACAGATGTTCAAAAGGCTGCAGTATAATGACAAGTACAAACCAGATGTTCAAAAGGCTGTAGTATAATGGCAAGTACAAACCAGATGTTCAAAAGGCTGCAGTATAATGACAAGTGCAAAACAGATGTTCAAAAGGCTGCAGTATAATGACAAGTACAAAACATATGTTCAAAAGGCTGCAGTATAATGACAAGTACAAAACAGATGCTCAAAAGGCTGTAGTAAAATGGCAAGTACAAACCAGATGTTCAAAAGGCTGTAGTATAATGACAAGTACAAACCAGATGTTCAAAAGGCTGCAGCGTAATGACAAGTACAAAACAGATGTTCATAAGGCTGTAGTATAATGAGAAGTACAAAACAGATGTTCAAAAGTCTGTAGTATAATGACAAGTACAAACCAGATGGTCAAAAGGCTGTAGTATACTGACAAGTACAAACCAGATGTTCAAAAGGCTGCAGTATAATGACAAGTACAAAACAGATGTTCAAAAGGCTGCAGTATAATGACAAGTACAAAACAGATGCTCAAAAGGCTGTAGTATAATGACAAGTACAAAACAGATGTTCATAAGGCTGCAGTATAATGACAAGTACAAAACAGATGTTCAAAAGACTGTAGTATAATGACAAGTACAACACAGATGTTCAAAAGGTTGCAGTATAATGACAAGTACAAACCAGATGTTCAAAAGGCTGTAGTATAATGACAAGTACAAACCAGATGTTCAAAAGGCTGTAGTATAATGACAAATACAAAACAGATGTTCAAAAGGCTGTAGTATAATGACAAGTACAAAACAGATGTTCAAAAGGCTGTAGTATAATGACAGGTACAAAACAGATGCTCAAAAGGCTGTAGTAAAATGACAAGTACAAACCAGATGTTCAAAAGGCTGTAGTATAATGACAAGTACAAACCAGATGCTCAAAAGACTGCAGTGTAATGACAAGTACAAACCAGATGCTCAAAAGGCTGTAGTATAATGACAAGTACAAACCAGATGTTCAAAAGGCTGTAGTATAATGACAAGTACAAAACAGATGTTCAAAAGGCTGTAGTATAATGACAAGTACAAACCAGATGTTCAAAAGGCTGCAGTATAATGACAAATACAAAACAGATGCTCAAAAGGCTGCAGTATAATGACAAGTACAAACCAGATGTTCATAAGGCTGTAGTATAATGACAAATACAAATCAGATGTTCAAAAGGCTGCAGTATAATGACAAATACAAAACAGATGTTCAAAAGGCTGTAGTATAATGACAAGTACAAACCAGATGTTCATAAGGCTGTAGTATAATGACAAGTACAAAACAATGTTCATAAGACTGCAGTATAATGACAAGTACAAACCAGATGCTCAAAAGGCTGCAGTATAATGACAAGTACAAACCAGATGCTGAAAAGGCTGTAGTATAATGACAAGTACAAACCAGATGTTCAAAAGGCTGCAGTATAATGACAAGTACAAAACAGATGTTCATAAGGCTGTAGTATAATGACAAGTACAAACCAGATGTTCATAAGGCTGTAGTATAATGACAAGTACAAAACAATGTTCATAAGACTGCAGTATAATGACAAGTACAAACCAGATGTTCAAAAGGCTGCAGTATAATGACAAGTACAAACCAGATGCTCAAAAGGCTGTAGTATAATGACAAGTACAAACCAGATGTTCATAAGGCTGCAGTATAATGACAAGTACAAAACAGATTTTCATAAGACTGCAGTATAATGACAAATACAAATCAGATGTTCAAAAGGCTGCAGTATAATGACAAATACAAAACAGATGTTCAAAAGGCTGTAGTATAATGACAAGTACAAACCAGATGTTCATAAGGCTGTAGTATAATGACATGTACAAAACAGATGTTCATAAGACTGCAGTATAATGACAAGTACAAACCAGATGCTCAAAAGGCTGCAGTATAATGACAAGTACAAACCAGATGTTCAAAAGGCTGCAGTATAATGACAAGTACAAAACAGATGTTCAAAAGGCTGTAGTATAATGACAAGTACAAAACAGATTTTCATAAGACTGCAGTATAATGACAAATACAAATCAGATGTTCATAAGACTGCAGTATAATGACAAGTACAAACCAGATGTTCAAAAGGCTGTAGTATAATGACAAGTACAAAACAGATGTTCATAAGGCTGTAGTATAATGACAAGTACAAAACAGATGTTCATAAGGCTGTAGTATAATGACAAGTACAAAACAGATTTTCATAAGACTGCAGTATAATGACAAATACAAATCAGATGTTCAAAAGGCTGCAGTATAATGACAAATACAAAACAGATGTTAAAAAGGCTGTAGTATAATGACAAGTACAAACCAGATATTCAAAAGGCTATAGTATAATAACTAGTACAAACCAGATGTTCAAAAGGCTGCAGTATAATGACAAGTACAAACCAGATGCTCAAAAGGCTGTAGTATAATGACAAGTACAAACCAGATGTTCAAAAGGCTGCAGTATAATGACAAGTACAAACCAGATGTTCAAAAGGCTGCAGTATAATGACAAGTACAAAACAGATGTTCAAAAGGCTGTAGTATATTGACAAGTACAAACCAGATGCTCAAAAGGCTGTAGTATAATGACAAGTACAAACCAGATGTTCATAAGGCTGCAGTATAATGACAACTACAAAACAGATGTTCAAAAGGCTGAAGTATAATGACAAGTAAGAACCAGATGTTCAAAAGGCTGCAGTATAATGACAAGTACAAACCAGATGTTCAAAAGGCTGTAGTATAATGACAAGTACAAACCAGATGCTCAAAAGGCTGTAGTATAATGACAAGTACAAACCAGATGTTCATAAGGCTGCAGTATAATGACAAGTACAAAACAGATGTTCAAAAGGCTGCAATATAATGACAAGTACAAAACAGATGCTCAAAAGGCTGTAGTAAAATGACAAGTACAAACCAGATGTTCAAAAGGCTGTAGTATAATGACAAGTACAAACCAGATGCTCAAAAGGCTGCAGTATAATGACAAGTACAAACCAGATGCTCAAAAGGCTGCAGTATAATGACAAGTACAAACCAGACGCTCAAAAGGCTGTAGTATAATGACAAGTACAAACCAGATGTTCAAAATGCTGCAGTATAATGACAAGTACAAAACAGATGTTCATAAGGCTGTAGTATAATGACAAGTAAGAACCAGATGTTCAAAAGGCTGCAGTATAATGACAAGTACAAACCAGATGCTCAAAAGGCTGTAATATAATGACAAGTACAAACCAGATGCTGAAAAGGCTGTAGTATAATGACAAGTACAAACCAGATGTTCAAAAGGCTGCAGTATAATGACAAGTACAAAACAGATGTTCATAAGGCTGTAGTATAATGACAAGTAAGAACCAGATGTTCAAAAGTCTGTAGTATAATGACAAGTACAAACCAGATGTTCAAAAGGCTGCAGTATAATGACAAATACAAAACAGATGCTCAAAAGGCTGCAGTGTAATGACAAGTACAAACCAGATGCTCAAAAGGCTGTAGTATAATGACAAGTCCAAACCAGATGTTCAAAAGGCTGTAGTATAATGACAAGTACAAACCAGATGTTCATAAGGCTGTAGTATAATGACAAGTAAGAACCAGATGTTCAAAAGGCTGCAGTATAATGACAAGTACAAACCAGATGTACAAAAGGCTGTAGTATAATGACAAGTACAAACCAGATGCTCAAAAGGCTGCAGTATAATGACAAGTACAAAACAGATGTTCAAAAGGCTGCAGTATAATGACAAGTACAAAACAGATGTTCAAAAGGCTGCAGTATAATGACAAGTACAAAACATATGTTCAAAAGGCTGTAGTATAATGACAAGTACAAACCAGATGTTCAAAAGGCTGTAGTATAATGACAAGTACAAACCAGATGCTCAAAAGGCTGTAGTATAATGACAAGTACAAAACAGATGTTCATAAGGCTGCAGTGTAATGACAAGTACAAAACAGATGTTCAAAAGTCTGTAGTATAATGACAAGTACAAAACAGATGTTCAAAAGGCTGCAGTATAATGACAAGTACAAACCAGATGTTCAAAAGGCTGTAGTATAATGGCAAGTACAAACCAGATGTTCAAAAGGCTGCAGTATAATGACAAGTACAAAACAGATGTTCAAAAGGCTGCAGTATAATGACAAGTACAAAACATATGTTCAAAAGGCTGCAGTATAATGACAAGTACAAAACAGATGCTCAAAAGGCTGTAGTAAAATGGCAAGTAAAAACCAGATGTTCAAAAGGCTGTAGTATAATGACAAGTACAAACCAGATGCTCAAAAGGCTGTAGTATAATGACAAGTACAAACCAGATGTTCATAAGGCTGTAGTATAATGAAAAGTACAAACCAGATGTTCAAAAGGCTGCAGTATAATGACAAGTACAAAACAGATGTTCAAAAGGCTGCAGTATAATGACAAGTACAAAACATATGTTCAAAAGGCTGCAGTATAATGACAAGTACAAAACAGATGTTCAAAAGGCTGCAGTATAATGACAAGTACAAAACAGATGTTCATAAGGCTGCAGTATGACAAGTACAAAACAGATGTTCAAAAGTCTGTAGTATAATGACAAGTACAAACCAGATGTTCAAAAGGCTGTAGTATAATGACAAGTACAAACCAGATGCTCAAAAGACTGCAGTGTAATGACAAGTACAAACCAGATGCTCAAAAGGCTGTAGTATAATGACAAGTACAAACCAGATGTTCAAAAGGCTGTAGTATAATGACAAGTACAAAACAGATGTTCAAAAGGCTGTAGTATAATGACAAGTACAAAACAGATGTTCAAAAGGCTGTAGTATAATGACAAGTACAAACCAGATGTTCATAAGGCTGTAGTATAATGACAAGTACAAAACAGATGCTCAAAAGGCTGCAGTGTAATGACAAGTACAAACCAGATGCTCAAAAGGCTGTAGTATAATGACAAGTACAAACCAGATGTTCAAAAGGCTGTAGTATAATGACAAGTACAAACCAGATGTTCATAAGGCTGTAGTATAATGACAAGTAAGAACCAGATGTTCAAAAGGCTGCAGTATAATGACAAGTACAAACCAGATATTCAAAAGGCTGTAGTATAATAACTAGTACAAACCAGATGTTCAAAAGGCTGCAGTATAATGACAAGTACAAACCAGATGCTCAAAAGGCTGTAGTATAATGACAAGTACAAACCAGATGTTCATAAGGCTGTAGTATAATGACAAGTACAAACCAGATGTTCAAAAGGCTGCAGTATAATGACAAGTACAAAACAGATGTTCAAAAGGCTGTAGTATAATGACAAGTACAAACCAGATGCTCAAAAGGCTGTAGTATAATGACAAGTACAAACCAGATGTTCATAAGGCTGCAGTATAATGACAACTACAAAACAGATGTTCAAAAGGCTGAAGTATAATGACAAGTAAGAACCAGATGTTCAAAAGGCTGCAGTATAATGACAAGTACAAACCAGATGTTCAAAAGGCTGTAGTATAATGACAAGTACAAACCAGATGCTCAAAAGGCTGTAGTATAATGACAAGTACAAACCAGATGTTCATAAGGCTGCAGTATAATGACAAGTACAAAACAGATGTTCAAAAGGCTGCAATATAATGACAAGTACAAAACAGATGCTCAAAAGGCTGTAGTATAATGACAAGTACAAACCAGATGTTCAAAAGGCTGTAGTATAATGACAAGTACAAACCAGATGTTCATAAGGCTGTAGTATAATGACAAGTAAGAACCAGATGTTCAAAAGGCTGCAGTATAATGACAAGTACAAACCAGATGTACAAAAGGCTGTAGTATAATGACAAGTACAAACCAGATGCTCAAAAGGCTGCAGTATAATGACAAGTACAAAACAGATGTTCAAAAGGCTGCAGTATAATGACAAGTACAAACCAGATGTTCAAAAGGCTGTAGTATAATGACAAGTACAAACCAGATGTTCAAAAGGCTGTAGTATAATGACAAGTACAAAACAGATGCTCAAAAGGCTGTAGTATAATGACAAGTACAAAACAGATGTTCATAAGGCTGCAGTATAATGACAAGTACAAAACAGATGTTCAAAAGTCTGTAGTATAATGACAAGTACAAAACAGATGTTCAAAAGGCTGCAGTATAATGACAAGTACAAACCAGATGTTCAAAAGGCTGTAGTATAATGGCAAGTACAAACCAGATGTTCAAAAGGCTGCAGTATAATGACAAGTACAAAACAGATGTTCATAAGGCTGCAGTATAATGACAAGTACAAAACAGATGTTCAAAAGTCTGTAGTATAATGACAAGTACAAAACAGATGTTCAAAAGGCTGCAGTATAATGACAAGTACAAACCAGATGTTCATAAGGCTGTAGTATAATGACAAGTACAAAACAGATGTTCAAAAGGCTGCAGTATAATGACAAGTACAAAACAGATGTTCAAAAGGCTGCAGTATAATGACAAGTACAAAACAGATGTTCAAAAGGCTGTAGTATAATGACAAGTACAAACCAGATGTTCAAAAGGCTGCAGTATAATGACAAATACAAAACAGATGCTCAAAAGGCTGCAGTATAATGACAAGTACAAACCAGATGTTCATAAGGCTGTAGTATAATGACAAATACAAATCAGATGTTCAAAAGGCTGCAGTATAATGACAAATACAAAACAGATGTTCAAAAGGCTGTAGTATAATGACAAGTACAAACCAGATGTTCATAAGGCTGTAGTATAATGACAAGTACAAAACAATGTTCATAAGACTGCAGTATAATGACAAGTACAAACCAGATGCTCAAAAGGCTGCAGTATAATGACAAGTACAAACCAGATGCTGAAAAGGCTGTAGTATAATGACAAGTACAAACCAGATGTTCAAAAGGCTGCAGTATAATGACAAGTACAAAACAGATGTTCATAAGGCTGTAGTATAATGACAAGTACAAACCAGATGTTCATAAGGCTGTAGTATAATGACAAGTACAAAACAATGTTCATAAGACTGCAGTATAATGACAAGTACAAACCAGATGTTCAAAAGGCTGCAGTATAATGACAAGTACAAACCAGATGCTCAAAAGGCTGTAGTATAATGACAAGTACAAACCAGATGTTCATAAGGCTGCAGTATAATGACAAGTACAAAACAGATTTTCATAAGACTGCAGTATAATGACAAATACAAATCAGATGTTCAAAAGGCTGCAGTATAATGACAAATACAAAACAGATGTTCAAAAGGCTGTAGTATAATGACAAGTACAAACCAGATGTTCATAAGGCTGTAGTATAATGACATGTACAAAACAGATGTTCATAAGACTGCAGTATAATGACAAGTACAAACCAGATGCTCAAAAGGCTGCAGTATAATGACAAGTACAAACCAGATGTTCAAAAGGCTGCAGTATAATGACAAGTACAAAACAGATGTTCAAAAGGCTGCAGTATAATGACAAGTATAAAACAGATGTTCAAAAGGCTGTAGTATAATGACAAGTACAAAACAGATGTTCATAAGGCTGTAGTATAATGACAAGTACAAAACAGATGTTCATAAGGCTGTAGTATAATGACAAGTACAAAACAGATTTTCATAAGACTGCAGTATAATGACAAATACAAATCAGATGTTCAAAAGGCTGCAGTATAATGACAAATACAAAACAGATGTTAAAAAGGCTGTAGTATAATGACAAGTACAAACCAGATATTCAAAAGGCTATAGTATAATAACTAGTACAAACCAGATGTTCAAAAGGCTGCAGTATAATGACAAGTACAAACCAGATGCTCAAAAGGCTGTAGTATAATGACAAGTACAAACCAGATGTTCAAAAGGCTGCAGTATAATGACAAGTACAAACCAGATGTTCAAAAGGCTGCAGTATAATGACAAGTACAAAACAGATGTTCAAAAGGCTGTAGTATAATGACAAGTACAAACCAGATGCTCAAAAGGCTGTAGTATAATGACAAGTACAAACCAGATGTTCATAAGGCTGCAGTATAATGACAACTACAAAACAGATGTTCAAAAGGCTGAAGTATAATGACAAGTAAGAACCAGATGTTCAAAAGGCTGCAGTATAATGACAAGTACAAACCAGATGTTCAAAAGGCTGTAGTATAATGACAAGTACAAACCAGATGCTCAAAAGGCTGTAGTATAATGACAAGTACAAACCAGATGTTCATAAGGCTGCAGTATAATGACAAGTACAAAACAGATGTTCAAAAGGCTGCAATATAATGACAAGTACAAAACAGATGCTCAAAAGGCTGTAGTAAAATGACAAGTACAAACCAGATGTTCAAAAGGCTGTAGTATAATGACAAGTACAAACCAGATGCTCAAAAGGCTGCAGTATAATGACAAGTACAAACCAGATGCTCAAAAGGCTGCAGTATAATGACAAGTACAAACCAGACGCTCAAAAGGCTGTAGTATAATGACAAGTACAAACCAGATGTTCAAAAGGCTGCAGTATAATGACAAGTACAAAACAGATGTTCATAAGGCTGTAGTATAATGACAAGTAAGAACCAGATGTTCAAAAGGCTGCAGTATAATGACAAGTACAAACCAGATGCTCAAAAGGCTGTAGTATAATGACAAGTACAAACCAGATGCTGAAAAGGCTGTAGTATAATGACAAGTACAAACCAGATGTTCAAAAGGCTGCAGTATAATGACAAGTACAAAACAGATGTTCATAAGGCTGTAGTATAATGACAAGTAAGAACCAGATGTTCAAAAGGCTGCAGTATAATGACAAGTACAAACCAGATGCTCAAAAGGCTGTAGTATAATGACAAGTACAAACCAGATGCTGAAAAGGCTGTAGTATAATGACAAGTACAAACCAGATGTTCAAAAGGCTGCAGTATAATGACAAATACAAAACAGATGCTCAAAACGCTGCAGTGTAATGACAAGTACAAACCAGATGCTCAAAAGGCTGTAGTATAATGACAAGTCCAAACCAGATGTTCAAAAGGCTGTAGTATAATGACAAGTACAAACCAGATGTTCATAAGGCTGTAGTATAATGACAAGTAAGAACCAGATGTTCAAAAGGCTGCAGTATAATGACAAGTACAAACCAGATGTACAAAAGGCTGTAGTATAATGACAAGTACAAACCAGATGCTCAAAAGGCTGCAGTATAATGACAAGTACAAAACAGATGTTCAAAAGGCTGCAGTATAATGACAAGTACAAAACAGATGTTCAAAAGGCTGCAGTATAATGACAAGTACAAAACATATGTTCAAAAGGCTGTAGTATAATGACAAGTACAAACCAGATGTTCAAAAGGCTGTAGTATAATGACAAGTACAAACCAGATGTTCAAAAGGCTGCAGTATAATGACAAGTACAAACCAGATGCTCAAAAGGCTGTAGTATAATGACAAGTACAAAACAGATGTTCATAAGGCTGCAGTGTAATGACAAGTACAAAACAGATGTTCAAAAGTCTGTAGTATAATGACAAGTACAAAACAGATGTTCAAAAGGCTGCAGTATAATGACAAGTACAAACCAGATGTTCAAAAGGCTGTAGTATAATGGCAAGTACAAACCAGATGTTCAAAAGGCTGCAGTATAATGACAAGTACAAAACAGATGTTCAAAAGGCTGCAGTATAATGACAAGTACAAAACATATGTTCAAAAGGCTGCAGTATAATGACAAGTACAAAACAGATGCTCAAAAGGCTGTAGTAAAATGGCAAGTAAAAACCAGATGTTCAAAAGGCTGTAGTATAATGACAAGTACAAACCAGATGCTCAAAAGGCTGTAGTATAATGACAAGTACAAACCAGATGTTCATAAGGCTGTAGTATAATGAAAAGTACAAACCAGATGTTCAAAAGGCTGCAGTATAATGACAAGTACAAAACAGATGTTCAAAAGGCTGCAGTATAATGACAAGTACAAAACATATGTTCAAAAGGCTGCAGTATAATGACAAGTACAAAACAGATGTTCAAAAGGCTGCAGTATAATGACAAGTACAAAACAGATGTTCATAAGGCTGCAGTATGACAAGTACAAAACAGATGTTCAAAAGTCTGTAGTATAATGACAAGTACAACACAGATGTTCAAAAGGTTGCAGTATAATGACAAGTACAAACCAGATGTTCAAAAGGCTGTAGTATAATGACAAGTACAAACCAGATGTTCAAAAGGCTGTAGTATAATGACAAATACAAAACAGATGTTCAAAAGGCTGCAGTATAATGACAAGTACAAAACAGATGTTCAAAAGGCTGCAGTATAATGACAAGTACAAAACAGATGCTCAAAAGGCTGTAGTAAAATGACAAGTACAAACCAGATGTTCAAAAGGCTGTAGTATAATGACAAGTACAAACCAGATGTTCAAAAGGCTGCAGTATAATGACAAGTACAAACCAGATGTTCATAAGGCTGTAGTATAATGACAAGTACAAACCAGATGTTCATAAGGCTGTAGTATAATGACAAGTAAGAACCAGATGTTCAAAAGGCTGCAGTATAATGACAAGTACAAACCAGATGTTCAAAAGGCTGCAGTATAATGACAAGTACAAAACAGATGTTCAAAAGGCTGTAGTATAATGACAAGTACAAACCAGATGCTCAAAAGGCTGTAGTATAATGACAAGTACAAACCAGATGTTCATAAGGCTGCAGTATAATGACAACTACAAAACAGATGTTCAAAAGGCTGAAGTATAATGACAAGTAAGAACCAGATGTTCAAAAGGCTGCAGTATAATGACAAGTACAAACCAGATGTTCAAAAGGCTGTAGTATAATGACAAGTACAAAC
Organism: Lampris incognitus; assembly: GCF_029633865.1. Classification (NCBI taxonomy): domain Eukaryota; kingdom Metazoa; phylum Chordata; class Actinopteri; order Lampriformes; family Lampridae; genus Lampris; species Lampris incognitus. The sequence goes on from NC_079214.1 coordinate 71,099,478, forward strand.
CAGATGCTCAAAAGTCTGTAGTATAATGACAAGTACAAACCAGATGTTCATAAGGCTGCAGTATAATGACAAGTACAAAACAGATGTTCAAAAGGCTGCAATATAATGACAAGTACAAAACAGATGCTCAAAAGGCTGTAGTAAAATGACAAGTACAAACCAGATGTTCAAAAGGCTGTAGTATAATGACAAGTACAAACCAGATGCTCAAAAGGCTGCAGTATAATGACAAGTACAAACCAGATGCTCAAAAGGCTGCAGTATAATGACAAGTACAAACCAGACGCTCAAAAGGCTGTAGTATAATGACAAGTACAAACCAGATGTTCAAAAGGCTGCAGTATAATGACAAGTACAAAACAGATGTTCATAAGGCTGTAGTATAATGACAAGTAAGAACCAGATGTTCAAAAGGCTGCAGTATAATGACAAGTACAAACCAGATGCTCAAAAGGCTGCAGTATAATGACAAGTACAAACCAGATATTCAAAAGGCTGTAGTATAATAACTAGTACAAACCAGATGTTCAAAAGGCTGCAGTATAATGACAAGTACAAACCAGATGCTCAAAAGGCTGTAGTATAATGACAAGTACAAACCAGATGTTCATAAGGCTGTAGTATAATGACAAGTACAAACCAGATGTTCAAAAGGCTGCAGTATAATGACAAGTACAAAACAGATGTTCAAAAGGCTGTAGTATAATGACAAGTACAAACCAGATGCTCAAAAGGCTGTAGTATAATGACAAGTACAAACCAGATGTTCATAAGGCTGCAGTATAATGACAACTACAAAACAGATGTTCAAAAGGCTGAAGTATAATGACAAGTAAGAACCAGATGTTCAAAAGGCTGCAGTATAATGACAAGTACAAACCAGATGTTCAAAAGGCTGTAGTATAATGACAAGTACAAACCAGATGCTCAAAAGGCTGTAGTATAATGACAAGTACAAACCAGATGTTCATAAGGCTGCAGTATAATGACAAGTACAAAACAGATGTTCAAAAGGCTGCAATATAATGACAAGTACAAAACAGATGCTCAAAAGGCTGTAGTATAATGACAAGTACAAACCAGATGTTCAAAAGGCTGTAGTATAATGACAAGTACAAACCAGATGTTCATAAGGCTGTAGTATAATGACAAGTAAGAACCAGATGTTCAAAAGGCTGCAGTATAATGACAAGTACAAACCAGATGTACAAAAGGCTGTAGTATAATGACAAGTACAAACCAGATGCTCAAAAGGCTGCAGTATAATGACAAGTACAAAACAGATGTTCAAAAGGCTGCAGTATAATGACAAGTACAAACCAGATGTTCAAAAGGCTGTAGTATAATGACAAGTACAAACCAGATGTTCAAAAGGCTGTAGTATAATGACAAGTACAAAACAGATGCTCAAAAGGCTGTAGTATAATGACAAGTACAAAACAGATGTTCATAAGGCTGCAGTATAATGACAAGTACAAAACAGATGTTCAAAAGTCTGTAGTATAATGACAAGTACAAAACAGATGTTCAAAAGGCTGCAGTATAATGACAAGTACAAACCAGATGTTCAAAAGGCTGTAGTATAATGGCAAGTACAAACCAGATGTTCAAAAGGCTGTAGTATAATGACAAGTACAAACCAGATGTTCAAAAGGCTGCAGTATAATGACAAGTACAAAACAGATGTTCAAAAGGCTGCAGTATAATGACAAGTACAAACCAGATGTTCAAAAGGCTGTAGTATAATGACAAGTACAAACCAGATGTTCAAAAGGCTGCAGTATAATGACAAGTACAAAACAGATGTTCATAAGGCTGTAGTATAATGACAAGTAAGAACCAGATGTTCAAAAGGCTGCAGTATAATGACAAGTACAAACCAGATGCTCAAAAGGCTGTAGTATAATGACAAGTACAAACCAGATGTTCATAAGGCTGTAGTATAATGACAAGTACAAACCAGATGTTCAAAAGGCTGCAGTATAATGACAAGTACAAACCAGATGTTCATAAGGCTGTAGTATAATGACAAGTACAAACCAGATGTTCATAAGGCTGTAGTATAATGACAAGTAAGAACCAGATGTTCAAAAGGCTGCAGTATAATGACAAGTACAAACCAGATGTTCAAAAGGCTGCAGTATAATGACAAGTACAAAACAGATGTTCAAAAGGCTGTAGTATAATGACAAGTACAAACCAGATGCTCAAAAGGCTGTAGTATAATGACAAGTACAAACCAGATGTTCATAAGGCTGCAGTATAATGACAACTACAAAACAGATGTTCAAAAGGCTGAAGTATAATGACAAGTAAGAACCAGATGTTCAAAAGGCTGCAGTATAATGACAAGTACAAACCAGATGTTCAAAAGGCTGTAGTATAATGACAAGTACAAACCAGATGCTCAAAAGGCTGTAGTATAATGACAAGTACAAACCAGATGTTCATAAGGCTGCAGTATAATGACAAGTACAAAACAGATGTTCAAAAGGCTGCAATATAATGACAAGTACAAAACAGATGCTCAAAAGGCTGTAGTAAAATGACAAGTACAAACCAGATGTTCAAAAGGCTGTAGTATAATGACAAGTACAAACCAGATGCTCAAAAGGCTGCAGTATAATGACAAGTACAAACCAGATGCTCAAAAGGCTGCAGTATAATGACAAGTACAAACCAGACGCTCAAAAGGCTGTAGTATAATGACAAGTACAAACCAGATGTTCAAAAGGCTGCAGTATAATGACAAGTACAAAACAGATGTTCATAAGGCTGTAGTATAATGACAAGTAAGAACCAGATGTTCAAAAGGCTGCAGTATAATGACAAGTACAAACCAGATGCTCAAAAGGCTGCAGTATAATGACAAGTACAAACCAGATATTCAAAAGGCTGTAGTATAATAACTAGTACAAACCAGATGTTCAAAAGGCTGCAGTATAATGACAAGTACAAACCAGATGCTCAAAAGGCTGTAGTATAATGACAAGTACAAACCAGATGTTCATAAGGCTGTAGTATAATGACAAGTACAAACCAGATGTTCAAAAGGCTGCAGTATAATGACAAGTACAAAACAGATGTTCAAAAGGCTGTAGTATAATGACAAGTACAAACCAGATGCTCAAAAGGCTGTAGTATAATGACAAGTACAAACCAGATGTTCATAAGGCTGCAGTATAATGACAACTACAAAACAGATGTTCAAAAGGCTGAAGTATAATGACAAGTAAGAACCAGATGTTCAAAAGGCTGCAGTATAATGACAAGTACAAACCAGATGTTCAAAAGGCTGTAGTATAATGACAAGTACAAACCAGATGCTCAAAAGGCTGTAGTATAATGACAAGTACAAACCAGATGTTCATAAGGCTGCAGTATAATGACAAGTACAAAACAGATGTTCAAAAGGCTGCAATATAATGACAAGTACAAAACAGATGCTCAAAAGGCTGTAGTATAATGACAAGTACAAACCAGATGTTCAAAAGGCTGTAGTATAATGACAAGTACAAACCAGATGTTCATAAGGCTGTAGTATAATGACAAGTAAGAACCAGATGTTCAAAAGGCTGCAGTATAATGACAAGTACAAACCAGATGTACAAAAGGCTGTAGTATAATGACAAGTACAAACCAGATGCTCAAAAGGCTGCAGTATAATGACAAGTACAAAACAGATGTTCAAAAGGCTGCAGTATAATGACAAGTACAAACCAGATGTTCAAAAGGCTGTAGTATAATGACAAGTACAAACCAGATGTTCAAAAGGCTGTAGTATAATGACAAGTACAAAACAGATGCTCAAAAGGCTGTAGTATAATGACAAGTACAAAACAGATGTTCATAAGGCTGCAGTATAATGACAAGTACAAAACAGATGTTCAAAAGTCTGTAGTATAATGACAAGTACAAAACAGATGTTCAAAAGGCTGCAGTATAATGACAAGTACAAACCAGATGTTCAAAAGGCTGTAGTATAATGGCAAGTACAAACCAGATGTTCAAAAGGCTGCAGTATAATGACAAGTACAAAACAGATGTTCATAAGGCTGCAGTATAATGACAAGTACAAAACAGATGTTCAAAAGTCTGTAGTATAATGACAAGTACAAAACAGATGTTCAAAAGGCTGCAGTATAATGACAAGTACAAACCAGATGTTCATAAGGCTGTAGTATAATGACAAGTACAAAACAGATGTTCAAAAGGCTGCAGTATAATGACAAGTACAAAACAGATGTTCAAAAGGCTGCAGTATAATGACAAGTACAAAACAGATGTTCAAAAGGCTGTAGTATAATGACAAGTACAAACCAGATGTTCAAAAGGCTGCAGTATAATGACAAATACAAAACAGATGCTCAAAAGGCTGCAGTATAATGACAAGTACAAACCAGATGTTCATAAGGCTGTAGTATAATGACAAATACAAATCAGATGTTCAAAAGGCTGCAGTATAATGACAAATACAAAACAGATGTTCAAAAGGCTGTAGTATAATGACAAGTACAAACCAGATGTTCATAAGGCTGTAGTATAATGACAAGTACAAAACAATGTTCATAAGACTGCAGTATAATGACAAGTACAAACCAGATGCTCAAAAGGCTGCAGTATAATGACAAGTACAAACCAGATGCTGAAAAGGCTGTAGTATAATGACAAGTACAAACCAGATGTTCAAAAGGCTGCAGTATAATGACAAGTACAAAACAGATGTTCATAAGGCTTTAGTATAATGACAAGTACAAACCAGATGTTCATAAGGCTGTAGTATAATGACAAGTACAAAACAATGTTCATAAGACTGCAGTATAATGACAAGTACAAACCAGATGTTCAAAAGGCTGCAGTATAATGACAAGTACAAACCAGATGCTCAAAAGGCTGTAGTATAATGACAAGTACAAACCAGATGTTCATAAGGCTGCAGTATAATGACAAGTACAAAACAGATTTTCATAAGACTGCAGTATAATGACAAATACAAATCAGATGTTCAAAAGGCTGCAGTATAATGACAAATACAAAACAGATGTTCAAAAGGCTGTAGTATAATGACAAGTACAAACCAGATGTTCATAAGGCTGTAGTATAATGACATGTACAAAACAGATGTTCATAAGACTGCAGTATAATGACAAGTACAAACCAGATGCTCAAAAGGCTGCAGTATAATGACAAGTACAAACCAGATGTTCAAAAGGCTGCAGTATAATGACAAGTACAAAACAGATGTTCAAAAGGCTGCAGTATAATGACAAGTATAAAACAGATGTTCAAAAGGCTGTAGTATAATGACAAGTACAAAACAGATGTTCATAAGGCTGTAGTATAATGACAAGTACAAAACAGATGTTCATAAGGCTGTAGTATAATGACAAGTACAAAACAGATTTTCATAAGACTGCAGTATAATGACAAATACAAATCAGATGTTCAAAAGGCTGCAGTATAATGACAAATACAAAACAGATGTTAAAAAGGCTGTAGTATAATGACAAGTACAAACCAGATATTCAAAAGGCTATAGTATAATAACTAGTACAAACCAGATGTTCAAAAGGCTGCAGTATAATGACAAGTACAAACCAGATGCTCAAAAGGCTGTAGTATAATGACAAGTACAAACCAGATGTTCAAAAGGCTGCAGTATAATGACAAGTACAAACCAGATGTTCAAAAGGCTGCAGTATAATGACAAGTACAAAACAGATGTTCAAAAGGCTGTAGTATAATGACAAGTACAAACCAGATGCTCAAAAGGCTGTAGTATAATGACAAGTACAAACCAGATGTTCATAAGGCTGCAGTATAATGACAACTACAAAACAGATGTTCAAAAGGCTGAAGTATAATGACAAGTAAGAACCAGATGTTCAAAAGGCTGCAGTATAATGACAAGTACAAACCAGATGTTCAAAAGGCTGTAGTATAATGACAAGTACAAACCAGATGCTCAAAAGGCTGTAGTATAATGACAAGTACAAACCAGATGTTCATAAGGCTGCAGTATAATGACAAGTACAAAACAGATGTTCAAAAGGCTGCAATATAATGACAAGTACAAAACAGATGCTCAAAAGGCTGTAGTAAAATGACAAGTACAAACCAGATGTTCAAAAGGCTGTAGTATAATGACAAGTACAAACCAGATGCTCAAAAGGCTGCAGTATAATGACAAGTACAAACCAGATGCTCAAAAGGCTGCAGTATAATGACAAGTACAAACCAGACGCTCAAAAGGCTGTAGTATAATGACAAGTACAAACCAGATGTTCAAAAGGCTGCAGTATAATGACAAGTACAAAACAGATGTTCATAAGGCTGTAGTATAATGACAAGTAAGAACCAGATGTTCAAAAGGCTGCAGTATAATGACAAGTACAAACCAGATGCTCAAAAGGCTGTAGTATAATGACAAGTACAAACCAGATGCTGAAAAGGCTGTAGTATAATGACAAGTACAAACCAGATGTTCAAAAGGCTGCAGTATAATGACAAGTACAAAACAGATGTTCATAAGGCTGTAGTATAATGACAAGTAAGAACCAGATGTTCAAAAGGCTGCAGTATAATGACAAGTACAAACCAGATGCTCAAAAGGCTGTAGTATAATGACAAGTACAAACCAGATGCTGAAAAGGCTGTAGTATAATGACAAGTACAAACCAGATGTTCAAAAGGCTGCAGTATAATGACAAATACAAAACAGATGCTCAAAACGCTGCAGTGTAATGACAAGTACAAACCAGATGCTCAAAAGGCTGTAGTATAATGACAAGTCCAAACCAGATGTTCAAAAGGCTGTAGTATAATGACAAGTACAAACCAGATGTTCATAAGGCTGTAGTATAATGACAAGTAAGAACCAGATGTTCAAAAGGCTGCAGTATAATGACAAGTACAAACCAGATGTACAAAAGGCTGTAGTATAATGACAAGTACAAACCAGATGCTCAAAAGGCTGCAGTATAATGACAAGTACAAAACAGATGTTCAAAAGGCTGCAGTATAATGACAAGTACAAAACAGATGTTCAAAAGGCTGCAGTATAATGACAAGTACAAAACATATGTTCAAAAGGCTGTAGTATAATGACAAGTACAAACCAGATGTTCAAAAGGCTGTAGTATAATGACAAGTACAAACCAGATGTTCAAAAGGCTGCAGTATAATGACAAGTACAAACCAGATGCTCAAAAGGCTGTAGTATAATGACAAGTACAAAACAGATGTTCATAAGGCTGCAGTGTAATGACAAGTACAAAACAGATGTTCAAAAGTCTGTAGTATAATGACAAGTACAAAACAGATGTTCAAAAGGCTGCAGTATAATGACAAGTACAAACCAGATGTTCAAAAGGCTGTAGTATAATGGCAAGTACAAACCAGATGTTCAAAAGGCTGCAGTATAATGACAAGTACAAAACAGATGTTCAAAAGGCTGCAGTATAATGACAAGTACAAAACATATGTTCAAAAGGCTGCAGTATAATGACAAGTACAAAACAGATGCTCAAAAGGCTGTAGTAAAATGGCAAGTAAAAACCAGATGTTCAAAAGGCTGTAGTATAATGACAAGTACAAACCAGATGCTCAAAAGGCTGTAGTATAATGACAAGTACAAACCAGATGTTCATAAGGCTGTAGTATAATGAAAAGTACAAACCAGATGTTCAAAAGGCTGCAGTATAATGACAAGTACAAAACAGATGTTCAAAAGGCTGCAGTATAATGACAAGTACAAAACATATGTTCAAAAGGCTGCAGTATAATGACAAGTACAAAACAGATGTTCAAAAGGCTGCAGTATAATGACAAGTACAAAACAGATGTTCATAAGGCTGCAGTATGACAAGTACAAAACAGATGTTCAAAAGTCTGTAGTATAATGACAAGTACAACACAGATGTTCAAAAGGTTGCAGTATAATGACAAGTACAAACCAGATGTTCAAAAGGCTGTAGTATAATGACAAGTACAAACCAGATGTTCAAAAGGCTGTAGTATAATGACAAATACAAAACAGATGTTCAAAAGGCTGCAGTATAATGACAAGTACAAAACAGATGTTCAAAAGGCTGCAGTATAATGACAAGTACAAAACAGATGCTCAAAAGGCTGTAGTAAAATGACAAGTACAAACCAGATGTTCAAAAGGCTGTAGTATAATGACAAGTACAAACCAGATGCTCAAAAGACTGCAGTGTAATGACAAGTACAAACCAGATGCTCAAAAGGCTGTAGTATAATGACAAGTACAAACCAGATGTTCAAAAGGCTGTAGTATAATGACAAGTACAAAACAGATGTTCAAAAGGCTGTAGTATAATGACAAGTACAAAACAGATGTTCAAAAGGCTGTAGTATAATGACAAGTACAAACCAGATGTTCATAAGGCTGTAGTATAATGACAAGTACAAAACAGATGCTCAAAAGGCTGCAGTGTAATGACAAGTACAAACCAGATGCTCAAAAGGCTGTAGTATAATGACAAGTACAAACCAGATGTTCAAAAGGCTGTAGTATAATGACAAGTACAAACCAGATGTTCATAAGGCTGTAGTATAATGACAAGTAAGAACCAGATGTTCAAAAGGCTGCAGTATAATGACAAGTACAAACCAGATATTCAAAAGGCTGTAGTATAATAACTAGTACAAACCAGATGTTCAAAAGGCTGCAGTATAATGACAAGTACAAACCAGATGCTCAAAAGGCTGTAGTATAATGACAAGTACAAACCAGATGTTCATAAGGCTGTAGTATAATGACAAGTACAAACCAGATGTTCAAAAGGCTGCAGTATAATGACAAGTACAAACCAGATGTTCATAAGGCTGTAGTATAATGACAAGTACAAACCAGATGTTCATAAGGCTGTAGTATAATGACAAGTAAGAACCAGATGTTCAAAAGGCTGCAGTATAATGACAAGTACAAACCAGATGTTCAAAAGGCTGCAGTATAATGACAAGTACAAAACAGATGTTCAAAAGGCTGTAGTATAATGACAAGTACAAACCAGATGCTCAAAAGGCTGTAGTATAATGACAAGTACAAACCAGATGTTCATAAGGCTGCAGTATAATGACAACTACAAAACAGATGTTCAAAAGGCTGAAGTATAATGACAAGTAAGAACCAGATGTTCAAAAGGCTGCAGTATAATGACAAGTACAAACCAGATGTTCAAAAGGCTGTAGTATAATGACAAGTACAAACCAGATGCTCAAAAGGCTGTAGTATAATGACAAGTACAAACCAGATGTTCATAAGGCTGCAGTATAATGACAAGTACAAAACAGATGTTCAAAAGGCTGCAATATAATGACAAGTACAAAACAGATGCTCAAAAGGCTGTAGTAAAATGACAAGTACAAACCAGATGTTCAAAAGGCTGTAGTATAATGACAAGTACAAACCAGATGCTCAAAAGGCTGCAGTATAATGACAAGTACAAACCAGATGCTCAAAAGGCTGCAGTATAATGACAAGTACAAACCAGACGCTCAAAAGGCTGTAGTATAATGACAAGTACAAACCAGAAGTTCAAAAGGCTGCACTATAATGACAAGTACAAAACAGATGTTCATAAGGCTGTAGTATAATGACAAGTAAGAACCAGATGTTCAAAAGGCTGCAGTATAATGACAAGTACAAACCAGATGCTCAAAAGGCTGTAGTATAATGACAAGTACAAACCAGATGCTGAAAAGGCTGTAGTATAATGACAAGTACAAACCAGATGTTCAAAAGGCTGCAGTATAATGACAAGTACAAAACAGATGTTCATAAGGCTGTAGTATAATGACAAGTAAGAACCAGATGTTCAAAAGTCTGTAGTATAATGACAAGTACAAACCAGATGTTCAAAAGGCTGCAGTATAATGACAAATACAAAACAGATGCTCAAAAGGCTGCAGTGTAATGACAAGTACAAACCAGATGCTCAAAAGGCTGTAGTATAATGACAAGTCCAAACCAGATGTTCAAAAGGCTGTAGTATAATGACAAGTACAAACCAGATGTTCATAAGGCTGTAGTATAATGACAAGTAAGAACCAGATGTTCAAAAGGCTGCAGTATAATGACAAGTACAAACCAGATGTACAAAAGGCTGTAGTATAATGACAAGTACAAACCAGATGCTCAAAAGGCTGCAGTATAATGACAAGTACAAAACAGATGTTCAAAAGGCTGCAGTATAATGACAAGTACAAAACAGATGTTCAAAAGGCTGCAGTATAATGACAAGTACAAAACATATGTTCAAAAGGCTGTAGTATAATGACAAGTACAAACCAGATGTTCAAAAGGCTGTAGTATAATGACAAGTACAAACCAGATGTTCAAAAGGCTGCAGTATAATGACAAGTACAAACCAGATGCTCAAAAGGCTGTAGTATAATGACAAGTACAAAACAGATGTTCATAAGGCTGCAGTGTAATGACAAGTACAAAACAGATGTTCAAAAGTCTGTAGTATAATGACAAGTACAAAACAGATGTTCAAAAGGCTGCAGTATAATGACAAGTACAAACCAGATGTTCAAAAGGCTGTAGTATAATGGCAAGTACAAACCAGATGTTCAAAAGGCTGCAGTATAATGACAAGTACAAAACAGATGTTCAAAAGGCTGCAGTATAATGACAAGTACAAAACATATGTTCAAAAGGCTGCAGTATAATGACAAGTACAAAACAGATGCTCAAAAGGCTGTAGTAAAATGGCAAGTAAAAACCAGATGTTCAAAAGGCTGTAGTATAATGACAAGTACAAACCAGATGCTCAAAAGGCTGTAGTATAATGACAAGTACAAACCAGATGTTCATAAGGCTGTAGTATAATGAAAAGTACAAACCAGATGTTCAAAAGGCTGCAGTATAATGACAAGTACAAAACAGATGTTCAAAAGGCTGCAGTATAATGACAAGTACAAAACATATGTTCAAAAGGCTGCAGTATAATGACAAGTACAAAACAGATGTTCAAAAGGCTGCAGTATAATGACAAGTACAAAACAGATGTTCATAAGGCTGCAGTATGACAAGTACAAAACAGATGTTCAAAAGTCTGTAGTATAATGACAAGTACAACACAGATGTTCAAAAGGTTGCAGTATAATGACAAGTACAAACCAGATGTTCAAAAGGCTGTAGTATAATGACAAGTACAAACCAGATGTTCAAAAGGCTGTAGTATAATGACAAATACAAAACAGATGTTCAAAAGGCTGCAGTATAATGACAAGTACAAAACAGATGTTCAAAAGGCTGCAGTATAATGACAAGTACAAAACAGATGCTCAAAAGGCTGTAGTAAAATGACAAGTACAAACCAGATGTTCAAAAGGCTGTAGTATAATGACAAGTACAAACCAGATGCTCAAAAGACTGCAGTGTAATGACAAGTACAAACCAGATGCTCAAAAGGCTGTAGTATAATGACAAGTACAAACCAGATGTTCAAAAGGCTGTAGTATAATGACAAGTACAAAACAGATGTTCAAAAGGCTGTAGTATAATGACAAGTACAAAACAGATGTTCAAAAGGCTGTAGTATAATGACAAGTACAAACCAGATGTTCATAAGGCTGTAGTATAATGACAAGTACAAAACAGATGCTCAAAAGGCTGCAGTGTAATGACAAGTACAAACCAGATGCTCAAAAGGCTGTAGTATAATGACAAGTACAAACCAGATGTTCAAAAGGCTGTAGTATAATGACAAGTACAAACCAGATGTTCATAAGGCTGTAGTATAATGACAAGTAAGAACCAGATGTTCAAAAGGCTGCAGTATAATGACAAGTACAAACCAGATATTCAAAAGGCTGTAGTATAATAACTAGTACAAACCAGATGTTCAAAAGGCTGCAGTATAATGACAAGTACAAACCAGATGCTCAAAAGGCTGTAGTATAATGACAAGTACAAACCAGATGTTCATAAGGCTGTAGTATAATGACAAGTACAAACCAGATGTTCAAAAGGCTGCAGTATAATGACAAGTACAAAACAGATGTTCAAAAGGCTGTAGTATAATGACAAGTACAAACCAGATGCTCAAAAGGCTGTAGTATAATGACAAGTACAAACCAGATGTTCATAAGGCTGCAGTATAATGACAACTACAAAACAGATGTTCAAAAGGCTGAAGTATAATGACAAGTAAGAACCAGATGTTCAAAAGGCTGCAGTATAATGACAAGTACAAACCAGATGTTCAAAAGGCTGTAGTATAATGACAAGTACAAACCAGATGCTCAAAAGGCTGTAGTATAATGACAAGTACAAACCAGATGTTCATAAGGCTGCAGTATAATGACAAGTACAAAACAGATGTTCAAAAGGCTGCAATATAATGACAAGTACAAAACAGATGCTCAAAAGGCTGTAGTATAATGACAAGTACAAACCAGATGTTCAAAAGGCTGTAGTATAATGACAAGTACAAACCAGATGTTCATAAGGCTGTAGTATAATGACAAGTAAGAACCAGATGTTCAAAAGGCTGCAGTATAATGACAAGTACAAACCAGATGTACAAAAGGCTGTAGTATAATGACAAGTACAAACCAGATGCTCAAAAGGCTGCAGTATAATGACAAGTACAAAACAGATGTTCAAAAGGCTGCAGTATAATGACAAGTACAAACCAGATGTTCAAAAGGCTGTAGTATAATGACAAGTACAAACCAGATGTTCAAAAGGCTGTAGTATAATGACAAGTACAAAACAGATGCTCAAAAGGCTGTAGTATAATGACAAGTACAAAACAGATGTTCATAAGGCTGCAGTATAATGACAAGTACAAAACAGATGTTCAAAAGTCTGTAGTATAATGACAAGTACAAAACAGATGTTCAAAAGGCTGCAGTATAATGACAAGTACAAACCAGATGTTCAAAAGGCTGTAGTATAATGGCAAGTACAAACCAGATGTTCAAAAGGCTGCAGTATAATGACAAGTACAAAACAGATGTTCAAAAGGCTGCAGTATAATGACAAGTACAAAACAGATGTTCAAAAGGCTGCAGTATAATGACAAGTACAAAACATATGTTCAAAAGGCTGTAGTATAATGACAAGTACAAACCAGATGTTCAAAAGGCTGTAGTATAATGACAAGTACAAACCAGATGTTCAAAAGGCTGCAGTATAATGACAAGTACAAAACAGATGCTCAAAAGGCTGTAGTATAATGACAAGTACAAAACAGATGTTCATAAGGCTGCAGTGTAATGACAAGTACAAAACAGATGTTCAAAAGTCTGTAGTATAATGACAAGTACAAAACAGATGTTCAAAAGGCTGCAGTATAATGACAAGTACAAACCAGATGTTCAAAAGGCTGTAGTATAATGACAAGCACAAACCAGATGCTCAAAAGGCTGTAGTATAATGACAAGTACAAACCAGATGTTCATAAGGCTGTAGTATAATGACAAGTAAGAACCAGATGTTCAAAAGGCTGCAGTATAATGACAAGTACAAACCAGATGTACAAAAGGCTGTAGTATAATGACAAGTACAAACCAGATGCTCAAAAGGCTGCAGTATAATGACAAGTACAAAACAGATGTTCAAAAGGCTGCAGTATAATGACAAGTACAAACCAGATGTTCAAAAGGCTGTAGTATAATGACAAGTACAAACCAGATGTTCAAAAGGCTGTAGTATAATGACAAGTACAAAACAGATGCTCAAAAGGCTGTAGTATAATGACAAGTACAAAACAGATGTTCATAAGGCTGCAGTATAATGACAAGTACAAAACAGATGTTCAAAAGTCTGTAGTATAATGACAAGTACAAAACAGATGTTCAAAAGGCTGTAGTATAATGACAAGTAAGAACCAGATGTTCAAAAGGCTGCAGTATAATGACAAGTACAAACCAGATGTACAAAAGGCTGTAGTATAATGACAAGTACAAACCAGATGTTCATAAGGCTGTAGTATAATGACAAGTAAGAACCAGATGTTCAAAAGGCTGCAGTAAAATGACAAGTACAAACCAGATGTACAAAAGGCTGTAGTATAATGACAAGTACAAACCAGATGCTCAAAAGGCTGCAGTATAATGACAAGTACAAAACAGATGTTCAAAAGTTTGCAGTATAATGACAAGTACAAAACAGATGTTCAAAAGGCTGCAGTATAATGACAAGTACAAAACATATGTTCAAAAGGCTGTAGTATAATGACAAGTACAAACCAGATGTTCAAAAGGCTGTAGTATAATGACAAGTACAAACCAGATGTTTAAAAGGCTGCAGTATAATAACAAGTACAAAACAGATGCTCAAAAGGCTGTAGTATAATGACAAGTACAAAACAGATGTTCATAAGGCTGCAGTGTAATGACAAGTACAAAACAGATGTTCAAAAGTCTGTAGTATAATGACAAGTACAAAACAGATGTTCAAAAGGCTGCAGTATAATGACAAGTACAAACCAGATGTTCAAAAGGCTGTAGTATAATGGCAAGTACAAACCAGATGCTCAAAAGGCTGCAGTATAATGACAAGTACAAAACAGATGTTCAAAAGGCTGCAGTATAATGACAAGTACAAAACATATGTTCAAAAGGCTGCAGTATAATGACAAGTACAAAACAGATGCTCAAAAGGCTGTAGTAAAATGGCAAGTACAAACCAGATGTTCAAAAGGCTGTAGTATAATGACAAGTACAAACCAGATGCTCAAAAGGCTGTAGTATAATGACAAGTACAAACCAGATGTTCATAAGGCTGTAGTATAATGACAAGTACAAACCAGATGCTCAAAAGGCTGTAGTATAATGACAAGTACAAACCAGATGTTCAAAAGGCTGCAGTATAATGACAAGTACAAAACAGATGTTCAAAAGGCTGCAGTATAATGACAAGTACAAAACATATGTTCAAAAGGCTGCAGTATAATGACAAGTACAAAACAGATGTTCAAAAGGCTGCAGTATAATGACAAGTACAAAACAGATGTTCATAAGGCTGCAGTATGACAAGTACAAAACAGATGTTCAAAAGTCTGTAGTATAATGACAAGTACAACACAGATGTTCAAAAGGTTGCAGTATAATGACAAGTACAAACCAGATGTCAAAAGGCTGTAGTATAATGACAAGTACAAACCAGATGTTCAAAAGGCTGTAGTATAATGACAAATACAAAACAGATGTTCAAAAGGCTGCAGTATAATGACAAGTACAAAACAGATGTTCAAAAGGCTGCAGTATAATGACAAGTAAGAACCAGATGTTCAAAAGGCTGCAGTATAATGACAAGTACAAACCAGATGTACAAAAGGCTGTAGTATAATGACAAGTACAAACCAGATGTTCATAAGGCTGTAGTATAATGACAAGTAAGAACCAGATGTTCAAAAGGCTGCAGTATAATGACAAGTACAAACCAGATGTACAAAAGGCTGTAGTATAATGACAAGTACAAACCAGATGCTCAAAAGGCTGCAGTATAATGACAAGTACAAAACAGATGTTCAAAAGGCTGCAGTATAATGACAAGTACAAAACAGATGTTCAAAAGGCTGCAGTATAATGACAAGTACAAAACATATGTTCAAAAGGCTGTAGTATAATGACAAGTACACACCAGATGTTCAAAAGGCTGTAGTATAATGACAAGTACAAACCAGATGTTCAAAAGGCTGCAGTATAATGACAAGTACAAAACAGATGCTCAAAAGGCTGTAGTATAATGACAAGTACAAAACAGATGTTCATAAGGCTGCAGTGTAATGACAAGTACAAAACAGATGTTCAAAAGTCTGTAGTATAATGACAAGTACAAAACAGATGTTCAAAAGGCTGCAGTATAATGACAAGTACAAACCAGATGTTCAAAAGGCTGTAGTATAATGGCAAGTACAAACCAGATGTTCAAAAGGCTGCAGTATAATGACAAGTACAAAACAGATGTTCAAAAGGCTGCAGTATAATGACAAGTACAAAACATATGTTCAAAAGGCTGCAGTATAATGACAAGTACAAAACAGATGCTCAAAAGGCTGCAGTATAATGACAAGTACAAACCAGATGTTCAAAAGGCTGTAGTATAATGACAAGTACAAACCAGATGCTCAAAAGGCTGTAGTATAATGACAAGTACAAACCAGATGTTCATAAGGCTGTAGTATAATGACAAGTACAAACCAGATGCTCAAAAGGCTGTAGTATAATGACAAGTACAAACCAGATGTTCAAAAGGCTGCAGTATAATGACAAGTACAAAACAGATGTTCAAAAGGCTGCAGTATAATGACAAGTACAAAACATATGTTCAAAAGGCTGCAGTATAATGACAAGTACAAAACAGATGTTCAAAAGGCTGCAGTATAATGACAAGTACAAAACAGATGTTCATAAGGCTGCAGTATGACAAGTACAAAACAGATGTTCAAAAGTCTGTAGTATAATGACAAGTACAACACAGATGTTCAAAAGGTTGCAGTATAATGACAAGTACAAACCAGATGTTCAAAAGGCTGTAGTATAATGACAAGTACAAACCAGATGTTCAAAAGGCTGTAGTATAATGACAAATACAAAACAGATGTTCAAAAGGCTGCAGTATAATGACAAATACAAAACAGATGTTCAAAAGGCTGCAGTATAATGACAAGTACAAAACAGATGCTCAAAAGGCTGTAGTAAAATGACAAGTACAAACCAGATGTTCAAAAGGCTGTAGTATAATGACAAGTACAAACCAGATGCTCAAAAGACTGCAGTGTAATGACAAGTACAAACCAGATGCTCAAAAGGCTGTAGTATAATGACAAGTACAAACCAGATGTTCAAAAGGCTGTAGTATAATGACAAGTACAAAACAGATGTTCAAAAGGCTGTAGTATAATGACAAGTACAAAACAGATGTTCAAAAGGCTGTAGTATAATGACAAGTACAAACCAGATGTTCATAAGGCTGTAGTATAATGACAAGTACAAAACAGATGCTCAAAAGGCTGCAGTGTAATGACAAGTACAAACCAGATGCTCAAAAGGCTGTAGTATAATGACAAGTACAAACCAGATGTTCAAAAGGCTGTAGTATAATGACAAGTACAAACCAGATGTTCATAAGGCTGTAGTATAATGACAAGTAAGAACCAGATGTTCAAAAGGCTGCAGTATAATGACAAGTACAAACCAGATATTCAAAAGGCTGTAGTGTAATAACTAGTACAAACCAGATGTTCAAAAGGCTGCAGTATAATGACAAGTACAAACCAGATGCTCAAAAGGCTGTAGTATAATGACAAGTACAAACCAGATGTTCATAAGGCTGTAGTATAATGACAAGTACAAACCAGATGTTCAAAAGGCTGCAGTATAATGACAAGTACAAAACAGATGTTCAAAAGGCTGTAGTATAATGACAAGTACAAACCAGATGCTCAAAAGGCTGTAGTATAATGACAAGTACAAACCAGATGTTCATAAGGCTGCAGTATAATGACAACTACAAAACAGATGTTCAAAAGGCTGAAGTATAATGACAAGTAAGAACCAGATGTTCAAAAGGCTGCAGTATAATGACAAGTACAAACCAGATGTTCAAAAGGCTGTAGTATAATGACAAGTACAAACCAGATGCTCAAAAGGCTGTAGTATAATGACAAGTACAAAACAGATGTTCAAAAGGCTGCAATATAATGACAAGTACAAAACAGATGCTCAAAAGGCTGTAGTATAATGACAAGTACAAACCAGATGTTCAAAAGGCTGTAGTATAATGACAAGTACAAACCAGATGTTCATAAGGCTGTAGTATAATGACAAGTACAAACCAGATGTTCAAAAGGCTGTAGTATAATGACAAGTACAAACCAGATGTACAAAAGGCTGTAGTATAATGACAAGTACAAACCAGATGCTCAAAAGGCTGCA
This sequence comes from Lampris incognitus, assembly GCF_029633865.1. Classification (NCBI taxonomy): domain Eukaryota; kingdom Metazoa; phylum Chordata; class Actinopteri; order Lampriformes; family Lampridae; genus Lampris; species Lampris incognitus. The sequence goes on from NC_079214.1 coordinate 71,117,403, forward strand.
GTATAATGACAAGTACAAAACAGATGTTCAAAAGGCTGCAGTATAATGACAAGTACAAACCAGATGTTCAAAAGGCTGTAGTATAATGACAAGTACAAACCAGATGTTCAAAAGGCTGTAGTATAATGACAAGTACAAAACAGATGCTCAAAAGGCTGTAGTATAATGACAAGTACAAAACAGATGTTCATAAGGCTGCAGTATAATGACAAGTACAAAACAGATGTTCAAAAGTCTGTAGTATAATGACAAGTACAAAACAGATGTTCAAAGGCTGCAGTATAATGACAAGTACAAACCAGATGTTCAAAAGGCTGTAGTATAATGGCAAGTACAAACCAGATGTTCAAAAGGCTGCAGTATAATGACAAGTACAAAACAGATGTTCAAAAGGCTGCAGTATAATGACAAGTACAAACCAGATGTTCAAAAGGCTGCAGTATAATGACAAGTACAAAACATATGTTCAAAAGGCTGTAGTATAATGACAAGTACAAAACAGATATTCATAAGGCTGCAGTATAATGACAAGTACAAACCAGATGTTCAAAAGGCTGCAGTATAATGACAAGTACAAAACAGATGCTCAAAAGGCTGTAGTATAATGACAAGTACAAAACAGATGTTCATAAGGCTGCAGTGTAATGACAAGTACAAAACAGATGTTCAAAAGTCTGTAGTATAATGACAAGTACAAAACAGATGTTCAAAAGGCTGCAGTATAATGACAAGTACAAACCAGATGTTCAAAAGGCTGTAGTATAATGACAAGCACAAACCAGATGCTCAAAAGGCTGTAGTATAATGACAAGTACAAACCAGATGTTCATAAGGCTGTAGTATAATGACAAGTAAGAACCAGATGTTCAAAAGGCTGCAGTATAATGACAAGTACAAACCAGATGTACAAAAGGCTGTAGTATAATGACAAGTACAAACCAGATGCTCAAAAGGCTGCAGTATAATGACAAGTACAAAACAGATGTTCAAAAGGCTGCAGTATAATGACAAGTACAAACCAGATGTTCAAAAGGCTGTAGTATAATGACAAGTACAAACCAGATGTTCAAAAGGCTGTAGTATAATGACAAGTACAAAACAGATGCTCAAAAGGCTGTAGTATAATGACAAGTACAAAACAGATGTTCATAAGGCTGCAGTATAATGACAAGTACAAACCAGATGTTCAAAAGGCTGCAGTATAATGACAAGTACAAAACAGATGTTCAAAAGGCTGCAGTATAATGACAAGTACAAAACATATGTTCAAAAGGCTGCAGTATAATGACAAGTACAAAACAGATGTTCAAAAGGCTGCAGTATAATGACAAGTACAAAACAGATGTTCATAAGGCTGCAGTATAATGACAAGTACAAAACAGATGTTCAAAAGTCTGTAGTATAATGACAAGTACAACACAGATGTTCAAAAGGTTGCAGTATAATGACAAGTACAAACCAGATGTTCAAATGGCTGTAGTATAATGACAAGTACAAACCAGATGTTCAAAAGGCTGTAGTATAATGACAAATACAAAACAGACGTTCAAAAGGCTGCAGTATAATGACAAGTACAAAACAGATGTTCAAAAGGCTGCAGTATAATGACAAGTACAAAACAGATGCTCAAAAGGCTGTAGTAAAATGACAAGTACAAACCAGATGTTCAAAAGGCTGTAGTATAATGACAAGTACAAACCAGATGCTCAAAAGACTGCAGTGTAATGACAAGTACAAACCAGATGCTCAAAAGGCTGTAGTATAATGACAAGTACAAACCAGATGTTCAAAAGGCTGTAGTATAATGACAAGTACAATACAGATGTTCAAAAGGCTGTAGTATAATGACAAGTACAAAACAGATGTTCAAAAGGCTGTAGTATAATGACAAGTACAAACCAGATGTTCATAAGGCTGTAGTATAATGACAAGTACAAAACAGATGCTCAAAAGGCTGCAGTGTAATGACAAGTACAAACCAGATGCTCAAAAGGCTGTAGTATAATGACAAGTACAAACCAGATGTTCAAAAGGCTGTAGTATAATGACAAGTACAAACCAGATGTTCAAAAGGCTGCAGTATAATGACAAGTACAAAACAGATGCTCAAAAGGCTGTAGTATAATGACAAGTACAAAACAGATGTTCAAAAGGCTGCAGTATAATGACAAGTACAAACCAGATGTTCAAAAGGCTGTAGTATAATGACAAGCACAAACCAGATGCTCAAAAGGCTGTAGTATAATGACAAGTACAAACCAGATGTTCATAAGGCTGTAGTATAATGACAAGTAAGAACCAGATGTTCAAAAGGCTGCAGTATAATGACAAGTACAAACCAGATGTACAAAAGGCTGTAGTATAATGACAAGTACAAACCAGATGCTCAAAAGGCTGCAGTATAATGACAAGTACAAAACAGATGTTCAAAAGGCTGCAGTATAATGACAAGTACAAACCAGATGTTCAAAAGGCTGTAGTATAATGACAAGTACAAACCAGATGTTCAAAAGGCTGTAGTATAATGACAAGTACAAAACAGATGTTCAAAAGGCTGCAGTATAATGACAAGTACAAAACAGATGCTCAAAAGGCTGTAGTATAATGACAAGTACAAAACAGATGTTCATAAGGCTGCAGTATAATGACAAGTACAAAACAGATGTTCAAAAGTCTGTAGTATAATGACAAGTACAAAACAGATGTTCAAAAGGCTGCAGTATAGTGACAAGTACAAACCAGATGTTCAAAAGGCTGTAGTATAATGGCAAGTACAAACCAGATGTTCAAAAGGCTGCAGTATAATGACAAGTACAAAACAGATGTTCAAAAGGCTGCAGTATAATGACAAGTACAAAACATATGTTCAAAAGGCTGCAGTATAATGACAAGTACAAAACAGATGTTCAAAAGGCTGCAGTATAATGACAAGTACAAAACAGATGTTCATAAGGCTGCAGTATAATGACAAGTACAAAACAGATGTTCAAAAGTCTATAGTATAATGACAAGTACAACACAGATGTTCAAAAGGTTGCAGTATAATGACAAGTACAAACCAGATGTTCAAAAGGCTGTAGTATAATGACAAGTACAAACCAGATGTTCAAAAGGCTGTAGTATAATGACAAATACAAAACAGATGTTCAAAAGGCTGCAGTATAATGACAAGTACAAAACAGATGTTCAAAAGGCTGCAGTATAATGACAAGTACAAACTAGATGTTCAAAAGGCTGTAGTATAATGACAAGTACAAACCAGATGTTCAAAAGGCTGCAGTATAATGACAAGTACAAAACAGATGCTCAAAAGGCTGTAGTATAATGACAAGTACAAAACAGATGCTCATAAGGCTGCAGTATAATGACAAGTACAAAACAGATGTTCAAAAGTCTGTAGTATAATGACAAGTACAAAACAGATGTTCAAAAGGCTGCAGTATAATGACAAGTACAAACCAGATGTTCAAAAGGCTGTAGTTTAATGGCAAGTACAAACCAGATGTTCAAAAGGCTGCAGTATAATGACAAGTACAAAACAGATGTTCAAAAGGCTGCAGTATAATGACAAGTACAAAACATATGTTCAAAAGGCTGCAGTATAATGACAAGTACAAACCAGATGCTCAAAAGGCTGCAGCGTAATGACAAGTACAAAACAGATGTTCATAAGGCTGTAGTATAATGAGAAGTACAAAACAGATGTTCAAAAGTCTGTAGTATAATGACAAGTACAAACCAGATGGTCAAAAGGCTGTAGTATAATGACAAGTACAAAACAGATGTTCATAAGGCTGCAGTATAATGACAAGTACAAAACAGATGTTCAAAAGTCTGTAGTATAATGACAAGTACAACACAGATGTTCAAAAGGTTGCAGTATAATGACAAGTACAAACCAGATGTTCAAAAGGCTGTAGTATAATGACAAGTACAAACCAGATGTTCAAAAGGCTGTAGTATAATGACAAATACAAAACAGATGTTCAAAAGGCTGCAGTATAATGACAAGTACAAAACAGATGTTCAAAAGGCTGTAGTATAATGACAAGTACAAAACAGATGCTCAAAAGGCTGTAGTAAAATGACAAGTACAAACCAGATATTCAAAAGGCTGTAGTATAATGACAAGTACAAACCAGATGCTCAAAAGACTGCAGTGTAATGACAAGTACAAACCAGATGCTCAAAAGGCTGTAGTATAATGACAAGTACAAAACAGATGTTCAAAAGGCTGTAGTATAATGACAAGTACAAAACAGATGTTCAAAAGGCTGTAGTATAATGACAAGTACAAACCAGATGTTCATAAGGCTGTAGTATAATGACAAGTACAAAACAGATGCTCAAAAGGCTGCAGTGTAATGACAAGTACAAACCAGATGCTCAAAAGGCTGTAGTATAATGACAAGTACAAACCAGATGTTCAAAAGGCTGTAGTATAATGACAAGTACAAACCAGATGTTCATAAGGCTGTAGTATAATGACAAGTAAGAACCAGATGTTCAAAAGGCTGCAGTATAATGACAAGTACAAACCAGATGTACAAAAGGCTGTAGTATAATGACAAGTACAAACCAGATGCTCAAAAGGCTGCAGTATAATGACAAGTACAAAACAGATGTTCAAAAGGCTGCAGTATAATGACAAGTACAAACCAGATGTTCAAAAGGCTGTAGTATAATGACAAGTACAAACCAGATGTTCAAAAGGCTGTAGTATAATGACAAGTACAAACCAGATGTTCAAAAGGCTGCAGTATAATGACAAGTACAAACCAGATGTTCAAAAGGCTGCAGTATAATGACAAGTACAAAACAGATGCTCAAAAGGCTGTAGTATAATGACAAGTACAAAACAGATGTTCATAAGGCTGCAGTATAATGACAAGTACAAAACAGATGTTCAAAAGTCTGTAGTATAATGACAAGTACAAAACAGATGTTCAAAAGGCTGCAGTATAATGACAAGTACAAACCAGATTTTCAAAAGGCTGTAGTATAATGGCAAGTACAAACCAGATGTTCAAAAGGCTGCAGTATAATGACAAGTTCAAAACAGATGTTCAAAAGGATGCAGTATAATGACAAGTACAAAACAGATGTTCAAAAGGCTGCAGTATAATGACAAGTACAAAACAGATGCTCAAAAGGCTGTAGTAAAATGGCAAGTACAAACCAGATGCTCAAAAGGCTGTAGTATAATGACAAGTACAAACCAGATGCTCAAAAGGCTGCAGCGTAATGACAAGTACAAAACAGATGTTCATAAGGCTGTAGTATAATGAGAAGTACAAAACAGATGTTCAAAAGTCTGTAGTATAATGACAAGTACAAACCAGATGGTCAAAAGGCTGTAGTATACTGACAAGTACAAACCAGATGTTCAAAAGGCTGCAGTATAATGACAAGTACAAAACAGATGTTCATAAGGCTGAAGTATAATGACAAGTAAGAACCAGATGTTCAAAAGGCTGCAGTATAATGACAAGTACAAACCAGATGTTCAAAAGGCTGTAGTATAATGGCAAGTACAAACCAGATGTTCAAAAGGCTGCAGTATAATGACAAGTACAAAACAGATGTTCAAAACGCTGCAGTATAATGACAAGTACAAAACATATGTTCAAAAGGCTGCAGTATAATGACAAGTACAAAACAGATGCTCAAAAGGCTGTAGTAAAATGGCAAGTACAAACCAGATGTTCAAAAGGCTGCAGTATAATGACAAGTACAAAACAGATGTTCAAAAGGCTGTAGTATAATGACAAGTACAAACCAGATGCTCAAAAGGCTGTAGTATAATGACAAGTACAAACCAGATGTTCATAAGGCTGCAGTATAATGACAACTACAAAACAGATGTTCAAAAGGCTGAAGTATAATGACAAGTAAGAACCAGATGTTCAAAAGGCTGCAGTATAATGACAAGTACAAACCAGATGTTCAAAAGGCTGTAGTATAATGACAAGTACAAACCAGATGCTCAAAAGGCTGTAGTATAATGACAAGTACAAACCAGATGTTCATAAGGCTGCAGTATAATGACAAGTACAAAACAGATGTTCAAAAGGCTGCAATATAATGACAAGTACAAAACAGATGCTCAAAAGGCTGTAGTATAATGACAAGTACAAACCAGATGTTCAAAAGGCTGTAGTATAATGACAAGTACAAACCAGATGTTCATAAGGCTGTAGTATAATGACAAGTACAAACCAGATGTACAAAAGGCTGTAGTATAATGACAAGTACAAACCAGATGCTCAAAAGGCTGCAGTATAATGACAAGTACAAAACAGATGTTCAAAAGGCTGCAGTATAATGACAAGTACAAACCAGATGTTCAAAAGGCTGTAGTATAATGACAAGTACAAACCAGATGTTCAAAAGGCTGTAGTATAATGACAAGTACAAAACAGATGCTCAAAAGGCTGTAGTATAATGACAAGTACAAAACAGATGTTCATAAGGCTGCAGTATAATGACAAGTACAAAACAGATGTTCAAAAGTCTGTAGTATAATGACAAGTACAAAACAGATGTTCAAAAGGCTGCAGTATAATGACAAGTACAAACCAGATGTTCAAAAGGCTGTAGTATAATGGCAAGTACAAACCAGATGTTCAAAAGGCTGCAGTATAATGACAAGTACAAAACAGATGTTCAAAAGGCTGCAGTATAATGACAAGTACAAAACAGATGTTCAAAAGGCTGCAGTATAATGACAAGTACAAAACATATGTTCAAAAGGCTGTAGTATAATGACAAGTACAAACCAGATGTTCAAAAGGCTGTAGTATAATGACAAGTACAAACCAGATGTTCAAAAGGCTGCAGTATAATGACAAGTACAAAACAGATGCTCAAAAGGCTGTAGTATAATGAGAAGTACAAAACAGATGTTCAAAAGTCTGTAGTATAATGACAAGTACAAACCAGATGGTCAAAAGGCTGTAGTATAATGACAAGTACAAAACAGATGTTCATAAGGCTGCAGTATAATGACAAGTACAAAACAGATGTTCAAAAGTCTGTAGTATAATGACAAGTACAACACAGATGTTCAAAAGGTTGCAGTATAATGACAAGTACAAACCAGATGTTCAAAAGGCTGTAGTATAATGACAAGTACAAACCAGATGTTCAAAAGGCTGTAGTATAATGACAAATACAAAACAGATGTTCAAAAGGCTGCAGTATAATGACAAGTACAAAACAGATGTTCAAAAGGCTGTAGTATAATGACAAGTACAAAACAGATGCTCAAAAGGCTGTAGTAAAATGACAAGTACAAACCAGATATTCAAAAGGCTGTAGTATAATGACAAGTACAAACCAGATGCTCAAAAGACTGCAGTGTAATGACAAGTACAAACCAGATGCTCAAAAGGCTGTAGTATAATGACAAGTACAAAACAGATGTTCAAAAGGCTGTAGTATAATGACAAGTACAAAACAGATGTTCAAAAGGCTGTAGTATAATGACAAGTACAAACCAGATGTTCATAAGGCTGTAGTATAATGACAAGTACAAAACAGATGCTCAAAAGGCTGCAGTGTAATGACAAGTACAAACCAGATGCTCAAAAGGCTGTAGTATAATGACAAGTACAAACCAGATGTTCAAAAGGCTGTAGTATAATGACAAGTACAAACCAGATGTTCATAAGGCTGTAGTATAATGACAAGTAAGAACCAGATGTTCAAAAGGCTGCAGTATAATGACAAGTACAAACCAGATGTACAAAAGGCTGTAGTATAATGACAAGTACAAACCAGATGCTCAAAAGGCTGCAGTATAATGACAAGTACAAAACAGATGTTCAAAAGGCTGCAGTATAATGACAAGTACAAACCAGATGTTCAAAAGGCTGTAGTATAATGACAAGTACAAACCAGATGTTCAAAAGGCTGTAGTATAATGACAAGTACAAACCAGATGTTCAAAAGGCTGCAGTATAATGACAAGTACAAACCAGATGTTCAAAAGGCTGCAGTATAATGACAAGTACAAAACAGATGCTCAAAAGGCTGTAGTATAATGACAAGTACAAAACAGATGTTCATAAGGCTGCAGTATAATGACAAGTACAAAACAGATGTTCAAAAGTCTGTAGTATAATGACAAGTACAAAACAGATGTTCAAAAGGCTGCAGTATAATGACAAGTACAAACCAGATTTTCAAAAGGCTGTAGTATAATGGCAAGTACAAACCAGATGTTCAAAAGGCTGCAGTATAATGACAAGTTCAAAACAGATGTTCAAAAGGATGCAGTATAATGACAAGTACAAAACAGATGTTCAAAAGGCTGCAGTATAATGACAAGTACAAAACAGATGCTCAAAAGGCTGTAGTAAAATGGCAAGTACAAACCAGATGCTCAAAAGGCTGTAGTATAATGACAAGTACAAACCAGATGCTCAAAAGGCTGCAGCGTAATGACAAGTACAAAACAGATGTTCATAAGGCTGTAGTATAATGAGAAGTACAAAACAGATGTTCAAAAGTCTGTAGTATAATGACAAGTACAAACCAGATGGTCAAAAGGCTGTAGTATACTGACAAGTACAAACCAGATGTTCAAAAGGCTGCAGTATAATGACAAGTACAAAACAGATGTTCATAAGGCTGAAGTATAATGACAAGTAAGAACCAGATGTTCAAAAGGCTGCAGTATAATGACAAGTACAAACCAGATGTTCAAAAGGCTGTAGTATAATGGCAAGTACAAACCAGATGTTCAAAAGGCTGCAGTATAATGACAAGTACAAAACAGATGTTCAAAACGCTGCAGTATAATGACAAGTACAAAACATATGTTCAAAAGGCTGCAGTATAATGACAAGTACAAAACAGATGCTCAAAAGGCTGTAGTAAAATGGCAAGTACAAACCAGATGTTCAAAAGGCTGCAGTATAATGACAAGTACAAAACAGATGTTCAAAAGGCTGTAGTATAATGACAAGTACAAACCAGATGCTCAAAAGGCTGTAGTATAATGACAAGTACAAACCAGATGTTCATAAGGCTGCAGTATAATGACAACTACAAAACAGATGTTCAAAAGGCTGAAGTATAATGACAAGTAAGAACCAGATGTTCAAAAGGCTGCAGTATAATGACAAGTACAAACCAGATGTTCAAAAGGCTGTAGTATAATGACAAGTACAAACCAGATGCTCAAAAGGCTGTAGTATAATGACAAGTACAAACCAGATGTTCATAAGGCTGCAGTATAATGACAAGTACAAAACAGATGTTCAAAAGGCTGCAATATAATGACAAGTACAAAACAGATGCTCAAAAGGCTGTAGTATAATGACAAGTACAAACCAGATGTTCAAAAGGCTGTAGTATAATGACAAGTACAAACCAGATGTTCATAAGGCTGTAGTATAATGACAAGTACAAACCAGATGTACAAAAGGCTGTAGTATAATGACAAGTACAAACCAGATGCTCAAAAGGCTGCAGTATAATGACAAGTACAAAACAGATGTTCAAAAGGCTGCAGTATAATGACAAGTACAAACCAGATGTTCAAAAGGCTGTAGTATAATGACAAGTACAAACCAGATGTTCAAAAGGCTGTAGTATAATGACAAGTACAAAACAGATGCTCAAAAGGCTGTAGTATAATGACAAGTACAAAACAGATGTTCATAAGGCTGCAGTATAATGACAAGTACAAAACAGATGTTCAAAAGTCTGTAGTATAATGACAAGTACAAAACAGATGTTCAAAAGGCTGCAGTATAATGACAAGTACAAACCAGATGTTCAAAAGGCTGTAGTATAATGGCAAGTACAAACCAGATGTTCAAAAGGCTGCAGTATAATGACAAGTACAAAACAGATGTTCAAAAGGCTGCAGTATAATGACAAGTACAAAACAGATGTTCAAAAGGCTGCAGTATAATGACAAGTACAAAACATATGTTCAAAAGGCTGTAGTATAATGACAAGTACAAACCAGATGTTCAAAAGGCTGTAGTATAATGACAAGTACAAACCAGATGTTCAAAAGGCTGCAGTATAATGACAAGTACAAAACAGATGCTCAAAAGGCTGTAGTATAATGACAAGTACAAAACAGATGTTCATAAGGCTGCAGTGTAATGACAAGTACAAAACAGATGTTCAAAAGTCTGTAGTATAATGACAAGTACAAAACAGATGTTCAAAAGGCTGCAGTATAATGACAAGTACAAACCAGATGTTCAAAAGGCTGTAGTATAATGACAAGCACAAACCAGATGCTCAAAAGGCTGTAGTATAATGACAAGTACAAACCAGATGTTCATAAGGCTGTAGTATAATGACAAGTAAGAACCAGATGTTCAAAAGGCTGCAGTATAATGACAAGTACAAACCAGATGTACAAAAGGCTGTAGTATAATGACAAGTACAAACCAGATGCTCAAAAGGCTGCAGTATAATGAAAAGTACAAAACAGATGTTCAAAAGGCTGCAGTATAATGACAAGTACAAACCAGATGTTCAAAAGGCTGTAGTATAATGACAAGTACAAACCAGATGTTCAAAAGGCTGTAGTATAATGACAAGTACAAAACAGATGCTCAAAAGGCTGTAGTATAATGACAAGTACAAAACAGATGTTCATAAGGCTGCAGTATAATGACAAGTACAAAACAGATGTTCAAAAGTCTGTAGTATAATGACAAGTACAAAACAGATGTTCAAAAGGCTGCAGTATAATGACAAGTACAAACCAGATGTTCAAAAGGCTGTAGTATAATGGCAAGTACAAACCAGATGTTCAAAAGGCTGCAGTATAATGACAAGTACAAAACAGATGTTCAAAAGGCTGCAGTATAATGACAAGTACAAAACATATGTTCAAAAGGCTGCAGTATAATGACAAGTACAAAACAGATGTTCAAAAGGCTGCAGTATAATGACAAGTACAAAACAGATGTTCATAAGGCTGCAGTATAATGACAAGTACAAAACAGATGTTCAAAAGTCTGTAGTATAATGACAAGTACAACACAGATGTTCAAAAGGTTGCAGTATAATGACAAGTACAAACCAGATGTTCAAAAGGCTGTAGTATAATGACAAGTACAAACCAGATGTTCAAAAGGCTGTAGTATAATGACAAATACAAAACAGATGTTCAAAAGGCTGCAGTATAATGACAAGTACAAAACAGATGTTCAAAAGGCTGCAGTATAATGACAAGTACAAAACAGATGCTCAAAAGGCTGTAGTAAAATGACAAGTACAAACCAGATGTTCAAAAGGCTGTAGTATAATGACAAGTACAAACCAGATGCTCAAAAGACTGCAGTGTAATGACAAGTACAAACCAGATGCTCAAAAGGCTGTAGTATAATGACAAGTACAAACCAGATGTTCAAAAGGCTGTAGTATAATGACAAGTACAATACAGATGTTCAAAAGGCTGTAGTATAATGACAAGTACAAAACAGATGTTCAAAAGGCTGTAGTATAATGACAAGTACAAACCAGATGTTCATAAGGCTGTAGTATAATGACAAGTACAAAACAGATGCTCAAAAGGCTGCAGTGTAATGACAAGTACAAACCAGATGCTCAAAAGGCTGTAGTATAATGACAAGTACAAACCAGATGTTCAAAAGGCTGTAGTATAATGACAAGTACAAACCAGATGTACAAAAGGCTGCAGTATAATGACAAGTACAAAACAGATGCTCAAAAGGCTGTAGTATAATGACAAGTACAAAACAGATGTTCAAAAGGCTGCAGTATAATGACAAGTACAAACCAGATGTTCAAAAGGCTGTAGTATAATGACAAGCACAAACCAGATGCTCAAAAGGCTGTAGTATAATGACAAGTACAAACCAGATGTTCATAAGGCTGTAGTATAATGACAAGTAAGAACCAGATGTTCAAAAGGCTGCAGTATAATGACAAGTACAAACCAGATGTACCAAAGGCTTTAGTATAATGACAAGTACAAACCAGATGCTCAAAAGGCTGCAGTATAATGACAAGTACAAAACAGATGTTCAAAAGGCTGCAGTATAATGACAAGTACAAACCAGATGTTCAAAAGGCTGTAGTATAATGACAAGTACAAACCAGATGTTCAAAAGGCTGTAGTATAATGACAAGTACAAAACAGATGTTCAAAAGGCTGCAGTATAATGACAAGTACAAAACAGATGCTCAAAAGGCTGTAGTATAATGACAAGTACAAAACAGATGTTCATAAGGCTGCAGTATAATGACAAGTACAAAACAGATGTTCAAAAGTCTGTAGTATAATGACAAGTACAAAACAGATGTTCAAAAGGCTGCAGTATAGTGACAAGTACAAACCAGATGTTCAAAAGGCTGTAGTATAATGGCAAGTACAAACCAGATGTTCAAAAGGCGGCAGTATAATGAGAAGTACAAAACAGATGTTCAAAAGGCTGCAGTATAATGACAAGTACAAAACATATGTTCAAAAGGCTGCAGTATAATGACAAGTACAAAACAGATGTTCAAAAGGCTGCAGTATAATGACAAGTACAAAACAGATGTTCAAAAGTCTGTAGTATAATGACAAGTACAAAACAGATGTTCAAAAGGCTGCAGTATAATGACAAGTACAAACCAGATGTTCAAAAGGCTGTAGTTTAATGGCAAGTACAAACCAGATGTTCAAAAGGCTGCAGTATAATGACAAGTACAAAACAGATGTTCAAAAGGCTGCAGTATAATGACAAGTACAAAACATATGTTCAAAAGGCTGCAGTATAATGACAAGTACAAAACAGATGCTCAAAAGGCTGTAGTAAAATGGCAAGTACAAACCAGATGTTCAAAAGGCTGTAATATAATGACAAGTACAAACCAGATGCTCAAAAGGCTGCAGCGTAATGACAAGTACAAAACAGATGTTCATAAGGCTGTAGTATAATGAGAAGTACAAAACAGATGTTCAAAAGTTTGTAGTATAATGACAAGTACAAACCAGATGGTCAAAAGGCTGTAGTATACTGACAAGTACAAACCAGATGTTCAAAAGGCTGCAGTATAATGACAAGTACAAAACAGATGTTCAAAAGGCTGCAGTATAATGACAAGTACAAAACAGATGCTCAAAAGGCTGTAGTATAATGACAAGTACAAAACAGATGTTCATAAGGCTGCAGTATAATGACAAGTACAAAACAGATGTTCAAAAGTCTGTAGTATAATGACAAGTACAACACAGATGTTCAAAAGGTTGCAGTATAATGACAAGTACAAACCAGATGTTCAAAAGGCTGTAGTATAATGACAAGTACAAACCAGATGTTCAAAAGGCTGTAGTATAATGACAAATACAAAACAGATGTTCAAAAGGCTGCAGTATAATGACAAGTACAAAACAGATGTTCAAAAGGCTGTAGTATAATGACAAGTACAAAACAGATGCTCAAAAGGCTGTAGTAAAATGACAAGTACAAACCAGATATTCAAAAGGCTGTAGTATAATGACAAGTACAAACCAGATGCTCAAAAGACTGCAGTGTAATGACAAGTACAAACCAGATGCTCAAAAGGCTGTAGTATAATGACAAGTACAAACCAGATGTTCAAAAGGCTGTAGTATAATGACAAGTACAAAACAGATGTTCAAAAGGCTTTAGTATAATGACAAGTACAAAACAGATGTTCAAAAGGCTGTAGTATAATGACAAGTACAAACCAGATGTTCATAAGGCTGTAGTATAATGACAAGTACAAAACAGATGCTCAAAAGGCTGCAGTGTAATGACAAGTACAAACCAGATGCTCAAAAGGCTGTAGTATAATGACAAGTACAAACCAGATGTTCAAAAGGCTGTAGTATAATGACAAGTACAAACCAGATGTTCATAAGGCTGTAGTATAATGACAAGTAAAAACCAGATGTTCAAAAGGCTGCAGTATAATGACAAGTACAAACCAGATGTACAAAAGGCTGTAGTATAATGACAAGTACAAACCAGATGCTCAAAAGGCTGCAGTATAATGACAAGTACAAAACAGTTGTTCAAAAGGCTGCAGTATAATGACAAGTACAAACCAGATGTTCAAAAGGCTGTAGTATAATGACAAGTACAAACCAGATGTTCAAAAGGCTGTAGTATAATGACAAGTACAAACCAGATGTTCAAAAGGCTGTAGTATAATGACAAGCACAAACCAGATGCTCAAAAGACTGCAGTGTAATGACAAGTACAAACCAGATGCTCAAAAGGCTGTAGTATAATGACAAGTACAAACCAGATGTTCAAAAGGCTGTAGTATAATGACAAGTACAATACAGATGTTCAAAAGGCTGTAGTATAATGACAAGTACAAAACAGATGTTCAAAAGGCTGTAGTATAATGACAAGTACAAACCAGATGTTCAAAAGGCTGTAGTATAATGACAAGCACAAACCAGATGCTCAAAAGGCTGTAGTATAATGACAAGTACAAACCAGATGTTCATAAGGCTGTAGTATAATGACAAGTAAGAACCAGATGTTCAAAAGGCTGCAGTATAATGACAAGTACAAACCAGATGTACCAAAGGCTTTAGTATAATGACAAGTACAAACCAGATGCTCAAAAGGCTGCAGTATAATGACAAGTACAAAACAGATGTTCAAAAGGCTGCAGTATAATGACAAGTACAAACCAGATGTTCAAAAGGCTGTAGTATAATGACAAGTACAAACCAGATGTTCAAAAGGCTGTAGTATAATGACAAGTACAAAACAGATGTTCAAAAGGCTGCAGTATAATGACAAGTACAAAACAGATGCTCAAAAGGCTGTAGTATAATGACAAGTACAAAACAGATGTTCATAAGGCTGCAGTATAATGACAAGTACAAAACAGATGTTCAAAAGTCTGTAGTATAATGACAAGTACAAAACAGATGTTCAAAAGGCTGCAGTATAGTGACAAGTACAAACCAGATGTTCAAAAGGCTGTAGTATAATGGCAAGTACAAACCAGATGTTCAAAAGGCTGCAGTATAATGACAAGTACAAAACAGATGTTCAAAAGGCTGCAGTATAATGACAAGTACAAAACATATGTTCAAAAGGCTGCAGTATAATGACAAGTACAAAACAGATGTTCAAAAGGCTGCAGTATAATGACAAGTACAAAACAGATGTTCATAAGGCTGCAGTATAATGACAAGTACAAAACAGATGTTCAAAAGTCTGTAGTATAATGACAAGTACAACACAGATGTTCAAAAGGTTGCAGTATAATGACAAGTACAAACCAGATGTTCAAAAGGCTGTAGTATAATGACAAGTACAAACCAGATGTTCAAAAGGCTGTAGTATAATGACAAATACAAAACAGATGTTCAAAAGGCTGCAGTATAATGACAAGTACAAAACAGATGTTCAAAAGGCTGCAGTATAATGACAAGTACAAACCAGATGTTCAAAAGGCTGTAGTATGACAAGTACAAACCAGATGTTCAAAAGGCTGTAGTATAATGACAAGTACAAACCAGATGTTCAAAAGGCTGCAGTATAATGACAAGTACAAAACAGATGCTCAAAAGGCTGTAGTATAATGACAAGTACAAAACATATGCTCATAAGGCTGCAGTATAATGACAAGTACAAAACAGATGTTCAAAAGTCTGTAGTATAATGACAAGTACAAAACAGATGTTCAAAAGGCTGCAGTATAATGACAAGTACAAACCAGATGTTCAAAAGGCTGTAGTTTAATGGCAAGTACAAACCAGATGTTCAAAAGGCTGCAGTATAATGACAAGTACAAAACAGATGTTCAAAAGGCTGCAGTATAATGACAAGTACAAACCAGATGTTCATAAGGCTGCAGTATAATGACATGTACAAAACAGATGCTCAAAAGGCTGTAGTAAAATGGCAAGTACAAACCAGATGTTCAAAAGGCTGTAGTATAATGACAAGTACAAACCAGATGCTCAAAAGGCTGTAGTATGACAAGTACAAACCAGATGTTCAAAAGGCTGTAGTATAATGACAAGTACAAACCAGATGTTCAAAAGGCTGCAGTATAATGACAAGTACAAAACAGATGCTCAAAAGGCTGTAGTATAATGACAAGTACAAAACATATGCTCATAAGGCTGCAGTATAATGACAAGTACAAAACAGATGTTCAAAAGTCTGTAGTATAATGACAAGTACAAAACAGATGTTCAAAAGGCTGCAGTATAATGACAAGTACAAACCAGATGTTCAAAAGGCTGTAGTTTAATGGCAAGTACAAACCAGATGTTCAAAAGGCTGCAGTATAATGACAAGTACAAAACAGATGTTCAAAAGGCTGCAGTATAATGACAAGTACAAAACATATGTTCAAAAGGCTGCAGTATAATGACAAGTACAAAACAGATGCTCAAAAGGCTGTAGTAAAATGGCAAGTACAAACCAGATGTTCAAAAGGCTGTAGTATAATGACAAGTACAAACCAGATGCTCAAAAGGCTGCAGCGTAATGACAAGTACAAAACAGATGTTCATAAGGCTGTAGTATAATGAGAAGTACAAAACAGATGTTCAAAAGTCTGTAGTATAATGACAAGTACAAACCAGATGGTCAAAAGGCTGTAGTATACTGACAAGTACAAACCAGATGTTCAAAAGGCTGCAGTATAATGACAAGTACAAAACAGATGTTCAAAAGGCTGCAGTATAATGACAAGTACAAAACAGATGCTCAAAAGGCTGTAGTATAATGACAAGTACAAAACAGATGTTCATAAGGCTGCAGTATAATGACAAGTACAAAACAGATGTTCAAAAGTCTGTAGTATAATGACAAGTACAACACAGATGTTGAAAAGGTTGCAGTATAATGACAAGTACAAACCAGATGTTCAAAAGGCTGTAGTATAATGACAAGTACAAACCAGATGTTCAAAAGGCTGTAGTATAATGACAAATACAAAACAGATGTTCAAAAGGCTGCAGTATAATGACAAGTACAAAACAGATGTTCAAAAGGCTGTAGTATAATGACAAGTACAAAACAGATGCTCAAAAGGCTGTAGTAAAATGACAAGTACAAACCAGATATTCAAAAGGCTGTAGTATAATGACAAGTACAAACCAGATGCTCAAAAGACTGCAGTGTAATGACAAGTACAAACCAGATGCTCAAAAGGCTGTAGTATAATGACAAGTACAAACCAGATGTTCAAAAGGCTGTAGTATAATGACAAGTACAAAACAGATGTTCAAAAGGCTGTAGTATAATGACAAGTACAAAACAGATGTTCAAAAGGCTGTAGTATAATGACAAGTACAAACCAGATGTTCATAAGGCTGTAGTATAATGACAAGTACAAAACAGATGCTCAAAAGGCTGCAGTGTAATGACAAGTACAAACCAGATGCTCAAAAGGCTGTAGTATAATGACAAGTACAAACCAGATGTTCAAAAGGCTGTAGTATAATGACAAGTACAAACCAGATGTTCATAAGGCTGTAGTATAATGACAAGTAAGAACCAGATGTTCAAAAGGCTGCAGTATAATGACAAGTACAAACCAGATGTACAAAAGGCTGTAGTATAATGACAAGTACAAACCAGATGCTCAAAAGGCTGCAGTATAATGACAAGTACAAAACAGATATTCAAAAGGCTGCAGTATAATGACAAGTACAAACCAGATGTTCAAAAGGCTGTAGTATAATGACAAGTACAAACCAGATGTTCAAAAGGCTGTAGTATAATGACAAGTACAAACCAGATGTTCAAAAGGCTGTAGTATAATGACAAGTACAAACCAGATGCTCAAAAGACTGCAGTGTAATGACAAGTACAAACCAGATGCTCAAAAGGCTGTAGTATAATGACAAGTACAAACCAGATGTTCAAAAGGCTGTAGTATAATGACAAGTACAATACAGATGTTCAAAAGGCTGTAGTATAATGACAAGTACAAAACAGATGTTCAAAAGGCTGTAGTATAATGACAAGTACAAACCAGATGTTCATAAGGCTGTAGTATAATGACAAGTACAAAACAGATGCTCAAAAGGCTGCAGTGTAATGACAAGTACAAACCAGATGCTCAAAAGGCTGTAGTATAATGACAAGTACAAACCAGATGTTCAAAAGGCTGTAGTATAATGACAAGTACAAACCAGATGTTCAAAAGGCTGCAGTATAATGACAAGTACAAAACAGATGCTCAAAAGGCTGTAGTATAATGACAAGTACAAAACAGATGTTCAAAAGGCTGCAGTATAATGACAAGTACAAACCAGATGTTCAAAAGGCTGTAGTATAATGACAAGCACAAACCAGATGCTCAAAAGGCTGTAGTATAATGACAAGTACAAACCAGATGTTCATAAGGCTGTAGTATAATGACAAGTAAGAACCAGATGTTCAAAAGGCTGCAGTATAATGACAAGTACAAACCAGATGTACCAAAGGCTTTAGTATAATGACAAGTACAAACCAGATGCTCAAAAGGCTGCAGTATAATGACAAGTACAAAACAGATGTTCAAAAGGCTGCAGTATAATGACAAGTACAAACCAGATGTTCAAAAGGCTGTAGTATAATGACAAGTACAAACCAGATGTTCAAAAGGCTGTAGTATAATGACAAGTACAAAACAGATGTTCAAAAGGCTGCAGTATAATGACAAGTACAAAACAGATGCTCAAAAGGCTGTAGTATAATGACAAGTACAAAACAGATGTTCATAAGGCTGCAGTATAATGACAAGTACAAAACAGATGTTTAAAAGTCTGTAGTATAATGACAAGTACAAAACAGATGTTCAAAAGGCTGCAGTATAGTGACAAGTACAAACCAGATGTTCAAAAGGCTGTAGTATAATGGCAAGTACAAACCAGATGTTCAAAAGGCTGCAGTATAATGACAAGTACAAAACAGATGTTCAAAAGGCTGCAGTATAATGACAAGTACAAAACATATGTTCAAAAGGCTGCAGTATAATGACAAGTACAAAACAGATGTTCAGAAGGCTGCAGTATAATGACAAGTACAAAACAGATGTTCATAAGGCTGCAGTATAATGACAAGTACAAAACAGATGTTCAAAAGTCTGTAGTATAATGACAAGTACAACACAGATGTTCAAAAGGTTGCAGTATAATGACAAGTACAAACCAGATGTTCAAAAGGCTGTAGTATAATGACAAGTACAAACCAGATGTTCAAAAGGCTGTAGTATAATGACAAATACAAAACAGATGTTCAAAAGGCTGCAGTATAATGACAAGTACAAAACAGATGTTCAAAAGGCTGCAGTATAATGACAAGTACAAACCAGATGTTCAAAAGGCTGTAGTATGACAAGTACAAACCAGATGTTCAAAAGGCTGTAGTATAATGACAAGTACAAACCAGATGTTCAAAAGGCTGCAGTATAATGACAAGTACAAAACAGATGCTCAAAAGGCTGTAGTATAATGACAAGTACAAAACATATGCTCATAAGGCTGCAGTATAATGACAAGTACAAAACAGATGCTCAAAAGTCTGTAGTATAATGACAAGTACAAAACAGATGTTCAAAAGGCTGCAGTATAATGACAAGTACAAACCAGATGTTCAAAAGGCTGTAGTTTAATGGCAAGTACAAACCAGATGTTCAAAAGGCTGCAGTATAATGACAAGTACAAAACAGATGTTCAAAAGGCTGCAGTATAATGACAAGTACAAAACATATGTTCAAAAGGCTGCAGTATAATGACAAGTACAAAACAGATGCTCAAAAGGCTGTAGTAAAATGGCAAGTACAAACCAGATGTTCAAAAGGCTGTAGTATAATGACAAGTACAAACCAGATGCTCAAAAGGCTGCAGCGTAATGACAAGTACAAAACAGATGTTCATAAGGCTGTAGTATAATGAGAAGTACAAAACAGATGTTCAAAAGTCTGTAGTATAATGACAAGTACAAACCAGATGGTCAAAAGGCTGTAGTATACTGACAAGTACAAACCAGATGTTCAAAAGGCTGCAGTATAATGACAAGTACAAAACAGATGTTCAAAAGGCTGCAGTATAATGACAAGTACAAAACAGATGCTCAAAAGGCTGTAGTATAATGACAAGTACAAAACAGATGTTCATAAGGCTGCAGTATAATGACAAGTACAAAACAGATGTTCAAAAGTCTGTAGTATAATGACAAGTACAACACAGATGTTCAAAAGGTTGCAGTATAATGACAAGTACAAACCAGATGTTCAAAAGGCTGTAGTATAATGACAAGTACAAACCAGATGTTCAAAAGGCTGTAGTATAATGACAAATACAAAACAGATGTTCAAAAGGCTGCAGTATAATGACAAGTACAAAACAGATGTTCAAAAGGCTGTAGTATAATGACAAGTACAAAACAGATGCTCAAAAGGCTGTAGTAAAATGACAAGTACAAACCAGATATTCAAAAGGCTGTAGTATAATGACAAGTACAAACCAGATGCTCAAAAGACTGCAGTGTAATGACAAGTACAAACCAGATGCTCAAAAGGCTGTAGTATAATGACAAGTACAAACCAGATGTTCAAAAGGCTGTAGTATAATGACAAGTACAAAACAGATGTTCAAAAGGCTGTAGTATAATGACAAGTACAAAACAGATGTTCAAAAGGCTGTAGTATAATGACAAGTACAAACCAGATGTTCATAAGGCTGTAGTATAATGACAAGTACAAAACAGATGCTCAAAAGGCTGCAGTGTAATGACAAGTACAAACCAGATGCTCAAAAGGCTGTAGTATAATGACAAGTACAAACCAGATGTTCAAAAGGCTGTAGTATAATGACAAGTACAAACCAGATGTTCATAAGGCTGTAGTATAATGACAAGTAAGAACCATATGTTCAAAAGGCTGCAGTATAATGACAAGTACAAACCAGATGTACAAAAGGCTGTAGTATAATGACAAGTACAAACCAGATGCTCAAAAGGCTGCAGTATAATGACAAGTACAAAACAGATGTTCAAAAGGCTGCAGTATAATGACAAGTACAAACCAGATGTTCAAAAGGCTGTAGTATAATGACAAGTACAAACCAGATGTTCAAAAGGCTGTAGTATAATGACAAGTACAAACCAGATGTTCAAATGGCTGCAGTATAATGACAAGTACAAACCAGATGTTCAAAAGGCTGCAGTATAATGACAAGTACAAAACAGATGCTCAAAAGGCTGTAGTATAATGACAAGTACAAAACAGATGTTCAAAAGTCTGTAGTATAATGACAAGTACAAAACAGATGTTCAAAAGGCTGCAGTATAATGACAAGTCCAAACCAGATGTTCAAAAGGCTGTAGTATAATGACAAGTACAAACCAGATGCTCAAAAGGCTGCAGTATAATGACAAGTACAAAACAGATGTTCAAAAGGCTGCAGTATAATGACAAGTACAAACCAGATGTTCAAAAGGCTGTAGTATAATGACAAGTACAAACCAGATGTTCAAAAGGCTGTAGTATAATGACAAGTACAAACCAGATGTTCAAAAGGCTGCAGTATAATGACAAGTACAAACCAGATGTTCAAAAGGCTGCAGTATAATGACAAGTACAAAACAGATGTTCATAAGGCTGCAGTATAATGACAAGTACAAAACAGATGTTCAAAAGTCTGTAGTATAATGACAAGTACAAAACAGATGTTCAAAAGGCTGCAGTATAATGACAAGTACAAACCAGATGTTCAAAAGGCTGTAGTATAATGGCAAGTACAAACCAGATGTTCAAAAGGCTGCAGTATAATGACAAGTTCAAAACAGATGTTCAAAAGGATGCAGTATAATGACAAGTACAAAACAGATGTTCAAAAGGCTGCAGTATAATGACAAGTACAAAACAGATGCTCAAAAGGCTGTAGTAAAATGGCAAGTACAAACCAGATGTTCAAAAGGCTGTAGTATAATGACAAGTACAAACCAGATGCTCAAAAGGCTGCAGCGTAATGACAAGTACAAAACAGATGTTCATAAGGCTGTAGTATAATGAGAAGTACAAAACAGATGTTCAAAAGTCTGTAGTATAATGACAAGTACAAACCAGATGGTCAAAAGGCTGTAGTATACTGACAAGTACAAACCAGATGTTCAAAAGGCTGCAGTATAATGACAAGTACAAAACAGATGTTCATAAGGCTGAAGTATAATGACAAGTAAGAACCAGATGTTCAAAAGGCTGCAGTATAATGACAAGTACAAACCAGATGTTCAAAAGGCTGTAGTATAATGGCAAGTACAAACCAGATGTTCAAAAGGCTGTAGTATAATGACAAGTACAAACCAGATGTTCAAAAGGCTGCAGTATAATGACAAGTACAAACCAGATGTTCAAAAGGCTGCAGTATAATGACAAGTACAAAACAGATGCTCAAAAGGCTGTAGTATAATGACAAGTACAAAACAGATGTTCATAAGGCTGCAGTATAATGACAAGTACAAAACAGATGTTCAAAAGTCTGTAGTATAATGACAAGTACAAAACAGATGTTCAAAAGGCTGCAGTATAATGACAAGTACAAACCAGATGTTCAAAAGGCTGTAGTATAATGGCAAGTACAAACCAGATGTTCAAAAGGCTGCAGTATAATGACAAGTTCAAAACAGATGTTCAAAAGGATGCAGTATAATGACAAGTACAAAACAGATGTTCAAAAGGCTGCAGTATAATGACAAGTACAAAACAGATGCTCAAAAGGCTGTAGTAAAATGGCAAGTACAAACCAGATGTTCAAAAGGCTGTAGTATAATGACAAGTACAAACCAGATGCTCAAAAGGCTGCAGCGTAATGACAAGTACAAAACAGATGTTCATAAGGCTGTAGTATAATGAGAAGTACAAAACAGATGTTCAAAAGTCTGTAGTATAATGACAAGTACAAACCAGATGGTCAAAAGGCTGTAGTATACTGACAAGTACAAACCAGATGTTCAAAAGGCTGCAGTATAATGACAAGTACAAAACAGATGTTCATAAGGCTGAAGTATAATGACAAGTAAGAACCAGATGTTCAAAAGGCTGCAGTATAATGACAAGTACAAACCAGATGTTCAAAAGGCTGTAGTATAATGGCAAGTACAAACCAGATGTTCAAAAGGCTGCAGTATAATGACAAGTACAAAACAGATGTTCAAAACGCTGCAGTATAATGACAAGTACAAAACATATGTTCAAAAGGCTGCAGTATAATGACAAGTACAAAACAGATGCTCAAAAGGCTGTAGTAAAATGGCAAGTACAAACCAGATGTTCAAAAGGCTGTAGTATAATGACAAGTACAAACCAGATGCTCAAAAGGCTGTAGTATAATGACAAGTACAAACCAGATGTTCATAAGGCTGTAGTATAATGACAAGTAAGAACCAGATGTTCAAAAGGCTGCAGTATAATGACAAGTACAAACCAGATGTTCAAAAGGCTGTAGTATAATGACAAGTACAAACCAGATGTTCAAAAGGCTGTAGTATAATGACAAGTACAAACCAGATGTTCAAAAGGCTGCAGTATAATGACAAGTACAAAACAGATGCTCAAAAGGCTGTAGTATAATGACAAGTACAAAACAGATGCTCATAAGGCTGCAGTATAATGACAAGTACAAAACAGATGTTCAAAAGTCTGTAGTATAATGACAAGTACAAAACAGATGTTCAAAAGGCTGCAGTATAATGACAAGTACAAACCAGATGTTCAAAAGGCTGTAGTATAATGGCAAGTACAAACCAGATGTTCAAAAGGCTGCAGTATAATGACAAGTACAAAACAGATGTTCAAAAGGCTGCAGTATAATGACAAGTACAAAACATATGTTCAAAAGGCTGCAGTATAATGACAAGTACAAAACAGATGCTCAAAAGGCTGTAGTAAAATGGCAAGTACAAACCAGATGTTCAAAAGGCTGTAGTATAATGACAAGTACAAACCAGATGCTCAAAAGGCTGCAGCGTAATGACAAGTACAAAACAGATGTTCATAAGGCTGTAGTATAATGAGAAGTACAAAACAGATGTTCAAAAGTCTGTAGTATAATGACAAGTACAAACCAGATGGTCAAAAGGCTGTAGTATACTGACAAGTACAAACCAGATGTTCAAAAGGCTGCAGTATAATGACAAGTACAAAACAGATGTTCAAAAGGCTGCAGTATAATGACAAGTACAAAACAGATGCTCAAAAGGCTGTAGTATAATGACAAGTACAAAACAGATGTTCATAAGGCTGCAGTATAATGACAAGTACAAAACAGATGTTCAAAAGTCTGTAGTATAATGACAAGTACAACACAGATGTTCAAAAGGTTGCAGTATAATGACAAGTACAAACCAGATGTTCAAAAGGCTGTAGTATAATGACAAGTACAAACCAGATGTTCAAAAGGCTGTAGTATAATGACAAATACAAAACAGATGTTCAAAAGGCTGCAGTATAATGACAAGTACAAAACAGATGTTCAAAAGGCTGTAGTATAATGACAGGTACAAAACAGATGCTCAAAAGGCTGTAGTAAAATGACAAGTACAAACCAGATGTTCAAAAGGCTGTAGTATAATGACAAGTACAAACCAGATGCTCAAAAGACTGCAGTGTAATGACAAGTACAAACCAGATGCTCAAAAGGCTGTAGTATAATGACAAGTACAAACCAGATGTTCAAAAGGCTGTAGTATAATGACAAGTACAAAACAGATGTTCAAAAGGCTGTAGTATAATGACAAGTACAAACCAGATGTTCAAAAGGCTGCAGTATAATGACAAATACAAAACAGATGCTCAAAAGGCTGCAGTATAATGACAAGTACAAACCAGATGCTGAAAAGGCTGTAGTATAATGACAAGTACAAACCAGATGTTCAAAAGGCTGTAGTATAATGACAAGTACAAACCAGATGTTCATAAGGCTGTAGTATAATGACAAATACAAATCAGATGTTCAAAAGGCTGCAGTATAATGACAAATACAAAACAGATGTTCAAAAGGCTGTAGTATAATGACAAGTACAAACCAGATGTTCATAAGGCTGTAGTATAATGACAAGTACAAAACAGATGTTCATAAGACTGCAGTATAATGACAAGTACAAACCAGATGCTCAAAAGGCTGCAGTATAATGACAAGTACAAACCAGATGTTCAAAAGGCTGCAGTATAATGACAAGTACAAAACAGATGTTCAAAAGGCTGCAGTATAATGACAAGTATAAAACAGATGTTCAAAAGGCTGTAGTATAATGACAAGTACAAACCAGATGCTCAAAAGGCTGCAGTATAATGACAAGTACAAAACAGATGCTCAAAAGGCTGTAGTAAAATGGCAAGTACAAACCAGATGTTCAAAAGGCTGTAGTATAATGACAAGTACAAACCAGATGCTCAAAAGGCTGCAGCGTAATGACAAGTACAAAACAGATGTTCATAAGGCTGTAGTATAATGAGAAGTACAGAACAGATGTTCAAAAGTCTGTAGTATAATGACAAGTACAAACCAGATGGTCAAAAGGCTGTAGTATACTGACAAGTACAAACCAGATGTTCAAAAGGCTGCAGTATAATGACAAGTACAAAACAGATGTTCATAAGGCTGAAGTATAATGACAAGTAAGAACCAGATGTTCAAAAGGCTGCAGTATAATGAAAATTACAAACCAGATGTTCAAAAGGCTGTAGTATAATGACAAGTACAAACCAGATGCTCAAAAGGCTGTAGTATAATGACAAGTACAAACCAGATGTTCATAAGGCTGCAGTATAATGACAAGTACAAAACAGATGTTCAAAAGGCTGCAGTATAATGACAATTACAAAACAGATGCTCAAAAGGCTGTAGTAAAATGAAAAGTACAAACCAGATGTTCAAAAGGCTGTAGTATAATGACAAGTACAAACCAGATGCTCAAAAGGCTGCAGTATAATGACAAGTACAAACCAGATGCTCAAAAGGCTGCAGTATAATGACAAGTACATACCAGATGCTCAAAAGGCTGTAGTATAATGACAAGTACAAACCAGATGTTCAAAAGGCTGCAGTATAATGACAAGTACAAAACAGATGTTCATAAGGCTGTAGTATAATGACAAGTAAGAACCAGATGTTCAAAAGGCTGCAGTATAATGACAAGTACAAACCAGATGCTCAAAAGGCTGTAGTATAATGACAAGTACAAACCAGATGCTCAAAAGGCTGTAGTATAATGACAAGTACAAACCAGATGTTCATAAGGCTGCAGTATAATGACAAGTACAAAACAGATTTTCATAAGACTGCAGTATAATGACAAGTACAAACCAGATGCTCAAAAGGCTGCAGTATAATGACAAGTACAAACCAGATGTTCAAAAGGCTGCAGTATAATGACAAGTACAAAACAGATGTTCAAAAGGCTGCAGTATAATGACAAGTATAAAACAGATGTTCAAAAGGCTGTAGTATAATGACAAGTACAAAACAGATGCTCAAAAGGCTGTAGTATAATGACAAGTACAAAACAGATGTTCATAAGGCTGCAGTATAATGACAAGTACAAAACAGATGTTCAAAAGTCTGTAGTATAATGACAAGTACAAAACAGATGTTCAAAAGGCTGCAGTACAGTGACAAGTACAAACCAGATGTTCAAAAGGCTGTAGTATAATGGCAAGTACAAACCAGATGTTCAAAAGGCTGCAGTATAATGACAAGTACAAAACAGATGTTCAAAAGGCTGCAGTATAATGACAAGTACAAAACATATGTTCAAAAGGCTGCAGTATAATGACAAGTACAAAACAGATGTTCATAAGGCTGCAGTATAATGACAAGTACAAAACAGATGTTCAAAAGTCTGTAGTATAATGACAAGTACAACACAGATGTTCAAAAGGTTGCAGTATAATGACAAGTACAAACCAGATGTTCAAAAGGCTGTAGTATAATGACAAGTACAAACCAGATGTTCAAAAGGCTGCAGTATAATGACAAGTACAAAACAGATGTTCAAAAGGCTGTAGTATAATGACAAGTACAAAACAGATGTTCAAAAGGCTGTAGTATAATGACAAGTACAAACCAGATGTTCATAAGGCTGTAGTATAATGACAAGTACAAAACAGATGCTCAAAAGGCTGCAGTGTAATGACAAGTACAAACCAGATGCTCAAAAGGCTGTAGTATAATGACAAGTACAAACCAGATGTTCAAAAGGCTGTAGTATAATGACAAGTACAAACCAGATGTTCATAAGGCTGTAGTATAATGACAAGTAAGAACCAAATGTTCAAAAGGCTGCAGTATAATGACAAGTACAAACCAGATGTACAAAAGGCTGTAGTATAATGACAAGTACAAACCAGATGCTCAAAAGACTGCAGTGTAATGACAAGTACAAACCAGATGCTCAAAAGGCTGTAGTATAATGACAAGTACAAACCAGATGTTCAAAAGGCTGTAGTATAATGACAAGTACAAAACAGATGTTCAAAAGGCTGTAGTATAATGACAAGTACAAAACAGATGCTCAAAAGGCTGTAGTATAATGACAAGTACAAACCAGATGTTCAAAAGGCTGTAGTATAATGACAAATACAAAACAGATGTTCATAAGGCTGTAGTATAATGACAAGTAAGAACCAGATGTTCAAAAGGCTGCAGTATAATGACAAGTACAAACCAGATGCTCAAAAGGCTGTAGTATAATGACAAGTACAAACCAGATGCTCAAAAGGCTGTAGTATAATGACAAGTACAAACCAGATGTTCATAAGGCTGCAGTATAATGACAAGTACAAAACAGATTTTCATAAGACTGCAGTATAATGACAAATACAAATCAGATGTTCAAAAGGCTGCAGTATAATGACAAATACAAAACAGATGTTCAAAAGGCTGTAGTATAATGACAAGTACAAACCAGATGTTCATAAGGCTGTAGTATAATGACATGTACAAAACAGATGTTCATAAGACTGCAGTATAATGACAAGTACAAACCAGATGCTCAAAAGGCTGCAGTATAATGACAAGTACAAACCAGATGTTCAAAAGGCTGCAGTATAATGACAAGTACAAAACAGATGTTCAAAAGGCTGCAGTATAATGACAAGTATAAAACAGATGTTCAAAAGGCTGTAGTATAATGACAAGTACAAAACAGATGTTCATAAGGCTGTAGTATAATGACAAGTACAAACCAGATGTTCAAAAGGCTGTAGTATAATGACAAGTACAAACCAGATGTTCAAAAGGCTGTAGTATAATGACAAGTACAAAACAGATGTTCAAAAGGCTGCAGTATAATGACAAGTACAAAACAGATGCTCAAAAGGCTGTAGTATAATGACAAGTACAAAACAGATGTTCATAAGGCTGCAGTATAATGACAAGTACAAAACAGATGTTCAAAAGTCTGTAGTATAATGACAAGTACAAAACAGATGTTCAAAAGGCTGCAGTACAATGACAAGTACAAACCAGATGTTCAAAAGGCTGTAGTATAATGGCAAGTACAAACCAGATGTTCAAAAGGCTGCAGTATAATGACAAGTACAAAACAGATGTTCAAAAGGCTGCAGTATAATGACAAGTACAAAACATATGTTCAAAAGGCTGCAGTATAATGACAAGTACAAAACAGATGTTCATAAGGCTGCAGTATAATGACAAGTACAAAACAGATGTTCAAAAGTCTGTAGTATAATGACAAGTACAACACAGATGTTCAAAAGGTTGCAGTATAATGACAAGTACAAACCAGATGTTCAAAAGGCTGTAGTATAATGACAAGTACAAACCAGATGTTCAAAAGGCTGCAGTATAATGACAAGTACAAAACAGATGTTCAAAAGGCTGTAGTATAATGACAAGTACAAAACAGATGTTCAAAAGGCTGTAGTATAATGACAAGTACAAACCAGATGTTCATAAGGCTGTAGTATAATGACAAGTACAAAACAGATGCTCAAAAGGCTGCAGTGTAATGACAAGTACAAACCAGATGCTCAAAAGGCTGTAGTATAATGACAAGTACAAACCAGATGTTCAAAAGGCTGTAGTATAATGACAAGTACAAACCAGATGTTCATAAGGCTGTAGTATAATGACAAGTAAGAACCAAATGTTCAAAAGGCTGCAGTATAATGACAAGTACAAACCAGATGTACAAAAGGCTGTAGTATAATGACAAGTACAAACCAGATGCTCAAAAGACTGCAGTGTAATGACAAGTACAAACCAGATGCTCAAAAGGCTGTAGTATAATGACAAGTACAAACCAGATGTTCAAAAGGCTGTAGTATAATGACAAGTACAAAACAGATGTTCAAAAGGCTGTAGTATAATGACAAGTACAAAACAGATGCTCAAAAGGCTGTAGTATAATGACAAGTACAAACCAGATGTTCAAAAGGCTGTAGTATAATGACAAATACAAAACAGATGTTCAAAAGGCTGCAGTATAATGACAAGTACAAAACAGATGTTCAAAAGGCTGCAGTATAATGACAAGTACAAAACAGATGCTCAAAAGGCTGTAGTAAAATGACAAGTACAAACCAGATGTTCAAAAGGCTGTAGTATAATGACAAGTACAAACCAGATGCTGAAAAGACTGCAGTGTAATGACAAGTACAAACCAGATGCTCAAAAGGCTGTAGTATAATGACAAGTACAAACCAGATGTTCAAAAGGCTGTAGTATAATGACAAGTACAAAACAGATGTTCAAAAGGCTGTAGTATAATGACAAGTACAAAACAGATGTTCAAAAGGCTGTAGTATAATGACAAGTACAAACCAGATGTTCATAAGGCTGTAGTATAATGACAAGTACAAAACAGATGCTCAAAAGGCTGCAGTGTAATGACAAGTACAAACCAGATGCTCAAAAGGCTGTAGTATAATGACAAGTACAAACCAGATGTTCAAAAGGCTGTAGTATAATGACAAGTACAAACCAGATGTTCATAAGGCTGTAGTATAATGACAAGTAAGAACCAGATGTTCAAAAGGCTGTAGTATAATGACAAGTACAAACCAGATGTTCATAAGGCTGCAGTATAATGACAAGTACAAAACAGATGTTCAAAAGGCTGCAGTATGACAATTACAAAACAGATGCTCAAAAGGCTGTAGTAAAATGACAAGTACAAACCAGATGTTCAAAAGGCTGTAGTATAATGACAAGTACAAACCAGATGTTCATAAGGCTGTAGTATAATGACAAGTAAGAACCAGATGTTCAAAAGGCTGTAGTATAATGACAAGTACAAACCAGATGTTCATAAGGCTGCAGTATAATGACAAGTACAAAACAGATGTTCAAAAGTCTGTAGTATAATGACAAGTACAAAACAGATGTTCAAAAGGCTGCAGTACAATGACAAGTACAAACCAGATGTTCAAAAGGCTGTAGTATAATGGCAAGTACAAACCAGATGTTCAAAAGGCTGCAGTATAATGACAAGTACAAAACAGATGTTCAAAAGGCTGCAGTATAATGACAAGTACAAAACATATGTTCAAAAGGCTGCAGTATAATGACAAGTACAAAACAGATGTTCATAAGGCTGCAGTATAATGACAAGTACAAAACAGATGTTCAAAAGTCTGTAGTATAATGACAAGTACAACACAGATGTTCAAAAGGTTGCAGTATAATGACAAGTACAAACCAGATGTTCAAAAGGCTGTAGTATAATGACAAGTACAAACCAGATGTTCAAAAGGCTGCAGTATAATGACAAGTACAAAACAGATGTTCAAAAGGCTGTAGTATAATGACAAGTACAAAACAGATGTTCAAAAGGCTGTAGTATAATGACAAGTACAAACCAGATGTTCATAAGGCTGTAGTATAATGACAAGTACAAAACAGATGCTCAAAAGGCTGCAGTGTAATGACAAGTACAAACCAGATGCTCAAAAGGCTGTAGTATAATGACAAGTACAAACCAGATGTTCAAAAGGCTGTAGTATAATGACAAGTACAAACCAGATGTTCATAAGGCTGTAGTATAATGACAAGTAAGAACCAAATGTTCAAAAGGCTGCAGTATAATGACAAGTACAAACCAGATGTACAAAAGGCTGTAGTATAATGACAAGTACAAACCAGATGCTCAAAAGACTGCAGTGTAATGACAAGTACAAACCAGATGCTCAAAAGGCTGTAGTATAATGACAAGTACAAACCAGATGTTCAAAAGGCTGTAGTATAATGACAAGTACAAAACAGATGTTCAAAAGGCTGTAGTATAATGACAAGTACAAAACAGATGCTCAAAAGGCTGTAGTATAATGACAAGTACAAACCAGATGTTCAAAAGGCTGTAGTATAATGACAAATACAAAACAGATGTTCAAAAGGCTGCAGTATAATGACAAGTACAAAACAGATGTTCAAAAGGCTGCAGTATAATGACAAGTACAAAACAGATGCTCAAAAGGCTGTAGTAAAATGACAAGTACAAACCAGATGTTCAAAAGGCTGTAGTATAATGACAAGTACAAACCAGATGCTGAAAAGACTGCAGTGTAATGACAAGTACAAACCAGATGCTCAAAAGGCTGTAGTATAATGACAAGTACAAACCAGATGTTCAAA
Organism: Lampris incognitus; assembly: GCF_029633865.1. Classification (NCBI taxonomy): domain Eukaryota; kingdom Metazoa; phylum Chordata; class Actinopteri; order Lampriformes; family Lampridae; genus Lampris; species Lampris incognitus. The sequence continues at coordinate 71,148,982 of NC_079214.1, forward strand.
AGGCTGTAGTATAATGACAAGTACAAAACAGATGTTCAAAAGGCTGTAGTATAATGACAAGTACAAAACAGATGTTCAAAAGGCTGTAGTATAATGACAAGTACAAACCAGATGTTCATAAGGCTGTAGTATAATGACAAGTACAAAACAGATGCTCAAAAGGCTGCAGTGTAATGACAAGTACAAACCAGATGCTCAAAAGGCTGTAGTATAATGACAAGTACAAACCAGATGTTCAAAAGGCTGTAGTATAATGACAAGTACAAACCAGATGTTCATAAGGCTGTAGTATAATGACAAGTAAGAACCAGATGTTCAAAAGGCTGTAGTATAATGACAAGTACAAACCAGATGTTCATAAGGCTGCAGTATAATGACAAGTACAAAACAGATGTTCAAAAGGCTGCAGTATGACAATTACAAAACAGATGCTCAAAAGGCTGTAGTAAAATGACAAGTACAAACCAGATGTTCAAAAGGCTGTAGTATAATGACAAGTACAAACCAGATGCTCAAAAGACTGCAGTATAATGACAAGTACAAACCAGATGCTCAAAAGGCTGCAGTATAATGACAAGTACAAACCAGATGCTCAAAAGGCTGTAGTATAATGACAAGTACAAACCAGATGTTCAAAAGGCTGCAGTATAATGACAAGTACAAAACAGATGTTCATAAGGCTGTAGTATAATGACAAGTAAGAACCAGATGTTCAAAAGGCTGCAGTATAATGACAAGTACAAACCAGATGCTCAAAAGGCTGTAGTATAATGACAAGTACAAACCAGATGCTCAAAAGGCTGTAGTATAATGACATGTACAAACCAGATGTTCATAAGGCTGCAGTATAATGACAAGTACAAAACAGATTTTCATAAGACTGCAGTATAATGACAAATACAAATCAGATGTTCAAAAGGCTGCAGTATAATGACAAATACAAAACAGATGTTCAAAAGGCTGTAGTATAATGACAAGTACAAACCAGATGTTCATAAGGCTGTAGTATAATGACATGTACAAAACAGATGTTCATAAGACTGCAGTATAATGACAAGTACAAACCAGATGCTCAAAAGGCTGCAGTATAATGACAAGTACAAACCAGATGTTCAAAAGGCTGCAGTATAATGACAAGTACAAAACAGATGTTCAAAAGGCTGCAGTATAATGACAAGTATAAAACAGATGTTCAAAAGGCTGTAGTATAATGACAAGTACAAAACAGATGTTCATAAGGCTGTAGTATAATGACAAGTACAAAACAGATGTGCATAAGGCTGTAGTATAATGACAAGTACAAAACAGATTTTCATAAGACTGCAGTATAATGACAAATACAAATCAGATGTTCAAAAGGCTGCAGTATAATGACAAATACAAAACAGATGTTAAAAAGGCTGTAGTATAATGACAAGTACAAACCAGATATTCAAAAGGCTGTAGTATAATAACTAGTACAAACCAGATGTTCAAAAGGCTGCAGTATAATGACAAGTACAAACCAGATACTCAAAAGGCTGTAGTATAATGACAAGTACAAACCAGATGTTCAAAAGGCTGCAGTATAATGACAAGTACAAACCAGATGTTCAAAAGGCTGCAGTATAATGACAAGTACAAAACAGATGTTCAAAAGGCTGTAGTATAATGACAAGTACAAACCAGATGCTCAAAAGGCTGTAGTATAATGACAAGTACAAACCAGATGTTCATAAGGCTGCAGTATAATGACAACTACAAAACAGATGTTCAAAAGGCTGCAGTATAATGACAAGTACAAAACAGATGCTCAAAAGGCTGTAGTAAAATGACAAGTACAAACCAGATGTTCAAAAGGCTGTAGTATAATGACAAGTACAAACCAGATGCTAAAAAGGCTGCAGTATAATGACAAGTACAAACCAGATGCTCAAAAGGCTGCAGTATAATGACAAGTACAAACCAGATGCTCAAAAGGCTGTAGTATAATGACAAGTACAAACCAGATGTTCAAAAGGCTGCAGTATAATGACAAGTACAAAACAGATGTTCATAAGGCTGTAGTATAATGACAAGTAAGAACCAGATGTTCAAAAGGCTGCAGTATAATGACAAGTACAAACCAGATGCTCAAAAGGCTGTAGTATAATCACAAGTACAAACCAGATGCTCAAAAGGCTGTAGTATAATGACAAGTACAAACCAGATCTTCATAAGGCTGCAGTATAATGACAAGTACAAAACAGATTTTCATAAGACTGCAGTATAATGACAAATACAAATCAGATGTTCAAAAGGCTGCAGTATAATGACAAATACAAAACAGATGTTCAAAAGGCTGTAGTATAATGACAAGTACAAACCAGATGTTCATAAGGCTGTAGTATAATGACATGTACAAAACAGATGTTCATAAGACTGCAGTATAATGACAAGTACAAACCAGATGCTCAAAAGGCTGTAGTATAATGACAAGTAAGAACCAGATGTTCAAAAGGCTGCAGTATAATGACAAGTACAAAACAGATGTTCAAAAGGCTGCAGTATAATGACAAGTACAAATCAGATGCTCAAAAGGCTGTAGTATAATGACAAGTACAAACCAGATGCTCAAAAGGCTGTAGTATAATGACAAGTACAAAACAGATGTTCAAAAGGCTGTAGTATAATGACAAGTACAAACCAGATGTTCAAAAGGCTGCAGTATAATGACAAGTACAAAACAGATGCTCAAAAGGCTGTAGTATAATGACAAGTACAAAACAGATGTTCATAAGGCTGCAGTATAATGACAAGTACAAAACAGATGTTCAAAAGTCTGTAGTGTAATGACAAGTACAACACAGATGTTCAAAAGGTTGCAGTATAATGACAAGTACAAACCAGATGTTCAAAAGGCTGTAGTATAATGACAAGTACAAACCAGATGTTCAAAAGGCTGTAGTATAATGACAAGTACAAACCAGATGTTCAAAAGGATGTAGTATAATGACAAATACAAAACAGATGTTCAAAAGGCTGCAGTATAATGACAAGTACAAAACAGATGTTCAAAAGGTTGCAGTATAATGACAAGTACAAACCAGATGTTCAAAAGGCTGTAGTATAATGACAAGTACAAACCAGATGTTCAAAAGGCTGTAGTATAATGACAAGTACAAACCAGATGTTCAAAAGGATGTAGTATAATGACAAATACAAAACAGATGTTCAAAAGGCTGTAGTATAATGACAAGTACAAAACAGATGTTCAAAAGGCTGTAGTATAATGACAAGTACAAACCAGATGTTCATAAGGCTGTAGTATAATGACAAGTAAGAACCAGATGTTCAAAAGGCTGCAGTATAATGACAAGTACAAAACAGATGCTCAAAAGGCTGTAGTAAAATGACAAGTACAAACCAGATGTTCAAAAGGCTGTAGTATAATGACAAGTACAAACCAGATGCTCAAAAGGCTGCAGTGTAATGACAAGTACAAACCAGATGTTCAAAAGGCTGTAGTATAATGACAAGTACAAACCAGATGCTCAAAAGGCTGCAGTGTAATGACAAGTACAAACCAGATGTTCAAAAGGCTGTAGTATAATGACAAGTACAAAACAGATGTTCAAAAGGCTGTAGTATAATTACAAGTACAAACCAGATGTTCATAAGGCTGTAGTATAATGACAAGTACAAAACAGATGCTCAAAAGGCTGCAGTGTAATGACAAGTACAAACCAGATGCTCAAAAGGCTGTAGTATAATGACAAGTATAAACCAGATGTTCAAAAGGCTGTAGTATAATGACAAGTACAAACCAGATGTTCATAAGGCTGTAGTATAATGACAAGTAAGAACCAGATGTTCAAAAGGCTGCAGTATAATGACAAGTACAAACCAGATGTACAAAAGGCTGTAGTATAATGACAAGTACAAACCAGATGCTCAAAAGGCTGCAGTATAATGACAAGTACAAAACAGATGTTCAAAAGCCTGCAGTATAATGACAAGTACAAACCAGATGTTCAAAAGGCTGTAGTATAATGACAAGTACAAACCAGATGTTCAAAAGGCTTTAGTATAATGACAAGTACAAACCAGATGTTCAAAAGGCTGCAGTATAATGACAAGTACAAAACAGATGCTCAAAAGGCTGCAGTATAATGACAAGTACAAAACAGATGTTCATAAGGCTGCAGTATAATGACAAGTACAAAACAGATGTTCAAAAGTCTGTAGTATAATGACAAGTACAAAACAGATGTTCAAAAGGCTGCAGTATAATGACAAGTACAAACCAGATGTTCAAAAGGCTGTAGTATAATGGCAAGTACAAACCAGATGTTCAAAAGGCTGCAGTATAATGACAAGTACAAAACAGATGTTCATAAGGCTGTAGTATAATGACAAGTAAGAACCAGATGTTCAAAAGGCTGCAGTATAATGACAAGTACAAACCAGATGCTCAAAAGGCTGTAGTATAATGACAAGTACAAACCAGATGCTCAAAAGGCTGTAGTATAATGACAAGTACAAACCAGATCTTCATAAGGCTGCAGTATAATGACAAGTACAAAACAGATTTTCATAAGACTGCAGTATAATGACAAATACAAATCAGATGTTCAAAAGGCTGCAGTATAATGACAAATACAAAACAGATGTTCAAAAGGCTGTAGTATAATGACAAGTACAAACCAGATGTTCATAAGGCTGTAGTATAATGACATGTACAAAACAGATGTTCATAAGACTGCAGTATAATGACAAGTACAAACCAGATGCTCAAAAGGCTGTAGTATAATGACAAGTAAGAACCAGATGTTCAAAAGGCTGCAGTATAATGACAAGTACAAAACAGATGTTCAAAAGGCTGCAGTATAATGACAAGTACAAATCAGATGCTCAAAAGGCTGTAGTATAATGACAAGTACAAACCAGATGCTCAAAAGGCTGTAGTATAATGACAAGTACAAACCAGATGTTCATAAGGCCGCAGTATAATGACAAGTACAAAACAGATGTTCAAAAGGCTGTAGTATAATGACAAGTACAAACCAGATGTTCAAAAGGCTGCAGTATAATGACAAGTACAAAACAGATGCTCAAAAGGCTGTAGTATAATGACAAGTACAAAACAGATGTTCATAAGGCTGCAGTATAATGACAAGTACAAAACAGATGTTCAAAAGTCTGTAGTATAATGACAAGTACAACACAGATGTTCAAAAGGTTGCAGTATAATGACAAGTACAAACCAGATGTTCAAAAGGCTGTAGTATAATGACAAGTACAAACCAGATGTTCAAAAGGCTGTAGTATAATGACAAGTACAAACCAGATGTTCAAAAGGATGTAGTATAATGACAAATACAAAACAGATGTTCAAAAGGCTGCAGTATAATGACAAGTACAAAACAGATGTTCAAAAGGCTGCAGTATAATGACAAGTACAAAACAGATGCTCAAAAGGCTGTAGTAAAATGACAAGTACAAACCAGATGTTCAAAAGGCTGTAGTATAATGACAAGTACAAACCAGATGCTCAAAAGGCTGCAGTGTAATGACAAGTACAAACCAGATGCTCAAAAGGCTGTAGTATAATGACAAGTACAAACCAGATGTTCAAAAGGCTGTAGTATAATGACAAGTACAAAACAGATGTTCAAAAGGCTGTAGTATAATGACAAGTACAAAACAGATGTTCAAAAGGCTGTAGTATAATTACAAGTACAAACCAGATGTTCATAAGGCTGTAGTATAATGACAAGTACAAAACAGATGCTCAAAAGGCTGCAGTGTAATGACAAGTACAAACCAGATGCTCAAAAGGCTGTAGTATAATGACAAGTACAAACCAGATGTTCAAAAGGCTGTAGTATAATGACAAGTACAAACCAGATGTTCATAAGGCTGTAGTATAATGACAAGTAAGAACCAGATGTTCAAAAGGCTGCAGTATAATGACAAGTACAAACCAGATGTTCAAAAGGCTGTAGTATAATGACAAGTACAAACCAGATGTTCAAAAGGCTTTAGTATAATGACAAGTACAAACCAGATGTTCAAAAGGCTGCAGTATAATGACAAGTACAAAACAGATGCTCAAAAGGCTGTAGTATAATGACAAGTACAAAACAGATGTTCATAAGGCTGCAGTATAATGACAAGTACAAAACAGATGTTCAAAAGTCTGTAGTATAATGACAAGTACAAAACAGATGTTCAAAAGGCTGCAGTATAATGACAAGTACAAACCAGATGTTCAAAAGGCTGAAGTATAATGGCAAGTACAAACCAGATGTTCAAAAGGCTGCAGTATAATGACAAGTACAAAACAGATGTTCAAAAGGCTGCAGTATAATGACAAGTACAAACCAGATGTTCAAAAGGCTGTAGTATAATGACAAGTACAAACCAGATGCTCAAAAGGCTGCAGCGTAATGACAAGTACAAAACAGATGTTCATAAGGCTGTAGTATAATGAGAAGTACAAAACAGATGTTCAAAAGTCTGTAGTATAATGACAAGTACAAACCAGATGGTCAAAAGGCTGTAGTATACTGACAAGTACAAACCAGATGTTCAAAAGGCTGCAGTATAATGACAAGTACAAAACAGATGTTCAAAAGGCTGCAGTATAATGACAAGTACAAAACAGATGCTCAAAAGGCTGTAGTATAATGACAAGTACAAAACAGATGTTCATAAGGCTGCAGTATAATGACAAGTACAAAACAGATGTTCAAAAGTCTGTAGTATAATGACAAGTACAACACAGATGTTCAAAAGGTTGCAGTATAATGACAAGTACAAACCAGATGTTCAAAAGGCTGTAGTATAATGACAAGTACAAACCAGATGTTCAAAAGGCTGTAGTATAATGACAAATACAAAACAGATGTTCAAAAGGCTGCAGTATAATGACAAGTACAAAACAGATGTTCAAAAAGCTGCAGTATAATGACAAGTACAAAACAGATGCTCAAAAGGCTGTAGTAAAATGACAAGTACAAATCAGATGTTCAAAAGGCTGTAGTATAATGACAAGTACAAAACAGATGTTCAAAAGGCTGTAGTATAATGACAAGTACAAACCAGATGTTCATAAGGCTGTAGTATAATGACAAGTAAGAACCAGATGTTCAAAAGGCTGCAGTATAATGACAAGTACAAACCAGATGTACAAAAGGCTGTAGTATAATGACAAGTACAAACCAGATGCTCAAAAGACTGCAGTGTAATGACAAGTACAAACCAGATGCTCAAAAGGCTGTAGTATAATGACAAGTACAAACCAGATGTTCAAAAGGCTGTAGTATAATGACAAGTACAAAACAGATGTTCAAAAGGCTGTAGTATAATGACAAGTACAAAACAGATGCTCAAAAGGCTGTAGTATAATGACAAGTACAAACCAGATGTTCAAAAGGCTGTAGTATAATGACAAATACAAAACAGATGTTCAAAAGGCTGCAGTATAATGACAAGTACAAAACAGATGTTCAAAAGGCTGCAGTATAATGACAAGTACAAAACAGATGCTCAAAAGGCTGTAGTAAAATGACAAGTACAAACCAGATGTTCAAAAGGCTGTAGTATAATGACAAGTACAAACCAGATGCTCAAAAGACTGCAGTGTAATGACAAGTACAAACCAGATGCTCAAAAGGCTGTAGTATAATGACAAGTACAAACCAGATGCTCAAAAGGCTGTAGTATAATGACAAGTACAAACCAGATGTTCAAAAGGCTGTAGTATAATGACAAGTACAAAACAGATGTTCAAAAGGCTGTAGTATAATGACAACTACAAAACAGATGTTCAAAAGGCTGTAGTATAATGACAAGTACAAACCAGATGTTCATAAGGCTGTAGTATAATGACAAGTACAAAACAGATGTTCAAAAGGCTGTAGTATAATTACAAGTACAAACCAGATGTTCATAAGGCTGTAGTATAATGACAAGTACAAAACAGATGCTCAAAAGGCTGCAGTGTAATGACAAGTACAAACCAGATGCTCAAAAGGCTGTAGTATAATGACAAGTACAAACCAGATGTTCAAAAGGCTGTAGTATAATGACAAGTACAAACCAGATGTTCATAAGGCTGTAGTATAATGACAAGTAAGAACCAGATGTTCAAAAGGCTGCAGTATAATGACAAGTACAAACCAGATGTTCAAAAGGCTGTAGTATAATGACAAGTACAAACCAGATGTTCAAAAGGCTTTAGTATAATGACAAGTACAAACCAGATGTTCAAAAGGCTGCAGTATAATGACAAGTACAAAACAGATGCTCAAAAGGCTGTAGTATAATGACAAGTACAAAACAGATGTTCATAAGGCTGCAGTATAATGACAAGTACAAAACAGATGTTCAAAAGTCTGTAGTATAATGACAAGTACAAAACAGATGTTCAAAAGGCTGCAGTATAATGACAAGTACAAACCAGATGTTCAAAAGGCTGAAGTATAATGGCAAGTACAAACCAGATGTTCAAAAGGCTGCAGTATAATGACAAGTACAAAACAGATGTTCAAAAGGCTGCAGTATAATGACAAGTACAAACCAGATGTTCAAAAGGCTGTAGTATAATGACAAGTACAAACCAGATGCTCAAAAGGCTGCAGCGTAATGACAAGTACAAAACAGATGTTCATAAGGCTGTAGTATAATGAGAAGTACAAAACAGATGTTCAAAAGTCTGTAGTATAATGACAAGTACAAACCAGATGGTCAAAAGGCTGTAGTATACTGACAAGTACAAACCAGATGTTCAAAAGGCTGCAGTATAATGACAAGTACAAAACAGATGTTCAAAAGGCTGCAGTATAATGACAAGTACAAAACAGATGCTCAAAAGGCTGTAGTATAATGACAAGTACAAAACAGATGTTCATAAGGCTGCAGTATAATGACAAGTACAAAACAGATGTTCAAAAGTCTGTAGTATAATGACAAGTACAACACAGATGTTCAAAAGGTTGCAGTATAATGACAAGTACAAACCAGATGTTCAAAAGGCTGTAGTATAATGACAAGTACAAACCAGATGTTCAAAAGGCTGTAGTATAATGACAAATACAAAACAGATGTTCAAAAGGCTGCAGTATAATGACAAGTACAAAACAGATGTTCAAAAAGCTGCAGTATAATGACAAGTACAAAACAGATGCTCAAAAGGCTGTAGTAAAATGACAAGTACAAATCAGATGTTCAAAAGGCTGTAGTATAATGACAAGTACAAAACAGATGTTCAAAAGGCTGTAGTATAATGACAAGTACAAACCAGATGTTCATAAGGCTGTAGTATAATGACAAGTAAGAACCAGATGTTCAAAAGGCTGCAGTATAATGACAAGTACAAACCAGATGTACAAAAGGCTGTAGTATAATGACAAGTACAAACCAGATGCTCAAAAGACTGCAGTGTAATGACAAGTACAAACCAGATGCTCAAAAGGCTGTAGTATAATGACAAGTACAAACCAGATGTTCAAAAGGCTGTAGTATAATGACAAGTACAAAACAGATGTTCAAAAGGCTGTAGTATAATGACAAGTACAAAACAGATGCTCAAAAGGCTGTAGTATAATGACAAGTACAAACCAGATGTTCAAAAGGCTGTAGTATAATGACAAATACAAAACAGATGTTCAAAAGGCTGCAGTATAATGACAAGTACAAAACAGATGTTCAAAAGGCTGCAGTATAATGACAAGTACAAAACAGATGCTCAAAAGGCTGTAGTAAAATGACAAGTACAAACCAGATGTTCAAAAGGCTGTAGTATAATGACAAGTACAAACCAGATGCTCAAAAGACTGCAGTGTAATGACAAGTACAAACCAGATGCTCAAAAGGCTGTAGTATAATGACAAGTACAAACCAGATGCTCAAAAGGCTGTAGTATAATGACAAGTACAAACCAGATGTTCAAAAGGCTGTAGTATAATGACAAGTACAAAACAGATGTTCAAAAGGCTGTAGTATAATGACAACTACAAAACAGATGTTCAAAAGGCTGTAGTATAATGACAAGTACAAACCAGATGTTCATAAGGCTGTAGTATAATGACAAGTACAAAACAGATGCTCAAAAGGCTGCAGTGTAATGACAAGTACAAACCAGATGCTCAAAAGGCTGCAGTACTTGTCATTATACTGCAGCCTTTTGAACATCTGTTTTGTACTTGTTCAAAAGGCTGTAGTATAATGACAAGTACAAACCAGATGCTCAAAAGGCTGCAGCGTAATGACAAGTACAAAACAGATGTTCATAAGGCTGTAGTATAATGACAAGTAAGAACCAGATGTTCAAAAGGCTGCAGTATAATGACAAGTACAAACCAGATGGTCAAAAGGCTGTAGTATACTGACAAGTACAAACCAGATGTTCAAAAGGCTGTAGTATAATGACAAGTACAAACCAGATGCTCAAAAGGCTGCAGTGTAATGACAAGTACAAACCAGATGCTCAAAAGGCTGTAGTATAATGACAAGTACAAACCAGATGTTCAAAAGGCTGTAGTATAATGACAAGTACAAAACAGATGTTCAAAAGGCTGTAGTATAATGACAAGTACAAAACAGATGTTCAAAAGGCTGTAGTATAATTACAAGTACAAACCAGATGTTCATAAGGCTGTAGTATAATGACAAGTACAAAACAGATGCTCAAAAGGCTGCAGTGTAATGACAAGTACAAACCAGATGCTCAAAAGGCTGTAGTATAATGACAAGTACAAACCAGATGTTCAAAAGGCTGCAGCGTAATGACAAGTACAAAACAGATGTTCATAAGGCTGTAGTATAATGACAAGTAAGAACCAGATGTTCAAAAGGCTGCAGTATAATGACAAGTACAAACCAGATGTTCAAAAGGCTGTAGTATAATGACAAGTACAAACCAGATGTTCAAAAGGCTTTAGTATAATGACAAGTACAAACCAGATGTTCAAAAGGCTGCAGTATAATGACAAGTACAAAACAGATGTTCAAAAGGCTGCAGTATAATGACAAGTACAAAACAGATGCTCAAAAGGCTGTAGTATAATGACAAGTACAAAACAGATGTTCATAAGGCTGCAGTATAATGACAAGTACAAAACAGATGTTCAAAAGTCTGTAGTATAATGACAAGTACAACACAGATGTTCAAAAGGTTGCAGTATAATGACAAGTACAAACCAGATGTTCAAAAGGCTGTAGTATAATGACAAGTACAAACCAGATGTTCAAAAGGCTGTAGTATAATGACAAATACAAAACAGATGTTCAAAAGGCTGCAGTATAATGACAAGTACAAAACAGATGTTCAAAAAGCTGCAGTATAATGACAAGTACAAAACAGATGCTCAAAAGGCTGTAGTATAATGACAAGTAAGAACCAGATGTTCAAAAGGCTGCAGTATAATGACAAGTACAAACCAGATGTACAAAAGGCTGTAGTATAATGACAAGTACAAACCAGATGCTCAAAAGACTGCAGTGTAATGACAAGTACAAACCAGATGCTCAAAAGGCTGTAGTATAATGACAAGTACAAACCAGATGTTCAAAAGGCTGTAGTATAATGACAAGTACAAAACAGATGTTCAAAAGGCTGTAGTATAATGACAAGTACAAAACAGATGCTCAAAAGGCTGTAGTATAATGACAAGTACAAACCAGATGTTCAAAAGGCTGTAGTATAATGACAAATACAAAACAGATGTTCAAAAGGCTGCAGTATAATGACAAGTACAAAACAGATGTTCAAAAGGCTGCAGTATAATGACAAGTACAAAACAGATGCTCAAAAGGCTGTAGTAAAATGACAAGTACAAACCAGATGTTCAAAAGGCTGTAGTGTAATGACAAGTACAAACCAGATGCTCAAAAGGCTGTAGTATAATGACAAGTACAAACCAGATGCTCAAAAGGCTGTAGTATAATGACAAGTACAAACCAGATGTTCAAAAGGCTGTAGTATAATGACAAGTACAAAACAGATGTTCAAAAGGCTGTAGTATAATGACAACTACAAAACAGATGTTCAAAAGGCTGTAGTATAATGACAAGTACAAACCAGATGTTCATAAGGCTGTAATATAATGACAAGTACAAAACAGATGCTCAAAAGGCTGCAGTGTAATGACAAGTACAAACCAGATGCTCAAAAGGCTGCAGTATAATGACAAGTACAAACCAGATGTTCAAAAGGCTGTAGTATAATGACAAGTACAAACCAGATGTTCAAAAGGCTGTAGTATAATGAAAAGTACAAACCAGATGTTCATAAGGCTGTAGTATAATGACAAGTAAGAACCAGATGTTCAAAAGGCTGCAGTATAATGACAAGTACAAACCAGATGTACAAAAGGCTGTAGTATAATGACAAGTACAAACCAGATGCTCAAAAGGCTGCAGTATAATGACAAGTACAAAACAGATGTTCAAAAGGCTGCAGTATAATGACAAGTACAAACCAGATGTTCAAAAGGCTGTAATATAATGACAAGTACAAACCAGATGTTCAAAAGGCTGTAGTATAATGACAAGTACAAACCAGATGTTCAAAAGGCTGCAGTATAATGACAAGTACAAAACAGATGCTCAAAAGGCTGTAGTATAATGACAAGTACAAAACAGATGTTCATAAGGCTGCAGTATAATGACAAGTACAAAACAGATGTTCAAAAGTCTGTAGTATGACAAGTACAAAACAGATGTTCAAAAGGCTGCAGTATAATGACAAGTACAAACCAGATGTTCAAAAGGCTGTAGTATGACAAGTACAAACCAGATGTTCAAAAGTCTGCAGTATAATGACAAGTACAAAACAGATGTTCAAAAGGCTGCAGTATAATGACAAGTACAAAACATGTGTTCAAAAGACTGCAGTATAATGACAAGTACAAAACCAGATGCTCAAAAGAATGCAGTATAATGACAAGTACAAACCAGATGTTCAAAAGGCTGTAGTATAATGACAAGTACAAACCAGATGCTCAAAAGGCTGCAGCGTAATGACAAGTACAAAACAGATGTTCATAAGGCTGTAGTATAATGACAAGTAAGAACCAGGTGTTCAAAAGGCTGCAGTATAATGACAAGTACAAACCAGATGGTCAAAAGGCTGTAGTATACTGACAAGTACAAACCAGATGTTCAAAAGGCTGCAGTATAATGACAAGTACAAAACAGATGTTCATAAGGCTGAAGTATAATGACAAGTAAGAACCAGATGTTCAAAAGGCTGCAGTATAATGAAAATTACAAACCAGATGTTCAAAAGGCTGTAGTATAATGACAAGTACAAACCAGATGCTCAAAAGGCTGTAGTATAATGACAAGTACAAACCAGATGTTCATAAGGCTGCAGTATAATGACAAGTACAAAACAGATGTTCAAAAGGCTGCAGTATAATGACAATTACAAAACAGATGCTCAAAAGGCTGTAGTAAAATGACAAGTACAAACCAGATGTTCAAAAGGCTGCAGTATAATGACAAGTACAAAACAGATGCTCAAAAGGCTGTAGTATAATGACAAGTACAAACCAGATGCTCAAAAGGCTGTAGTATAATGACAAGTACAAACCAGATGTTCATAAGGCTGCAGTATAATGACAAGTACAAAACAGATTTTCATAAGACTGCAGTATAATGACAAATACAAATCAGATGTTCAAAAGGCTGCAGTATAATGACAAGTACAAAACAGATGTTCAAAAGGCTGTAGTATAATGACAAGTACAAACCAGATGTTCATAAGGCTGTAGTATAATGACATGTACAAAACAGATGTTCATAAGACTGCAGTATAATGACAAGTACAAACCAGATGCTCAAAAGGCTGCAGTATAATGAAAAGTACAAAACAGATGTTCAAAAGGCTGCAGTATAATGACAAGTACAAAACAGATGTTCAAAAGGCCGCAGTATAATGACAAGTATAAAACAGATGTTCAAAAGGCTGTAGTATAATGACAAGTACAAAACAGATGTTCATAAGGCTGTAGTATAATGACAAGTACAAAACAGATGTGCATAAGGCTGTAGTATAATGACAAGTACAAAACAGATTTTCATAAGACTGCAGTATAATGACAAATACAAATCAGATGTTCAAAAGGCTGCAGTATAATGACAAATACAAAACAGATGTTAAAAAGGCTGTAGTATAATGACAAGTACAAACCAGATATTCATAAGGCTGTAGTGTTATAACTAGTACAAACCAGATGTTCAAAAGGCTGCAGTATAATGACAAGTACAATCCAGATGCTCAAAAGGCTGTAGTATAATGACAAGTACAAACCAGATGTTCAAAAGGCTGCAGTATAATGACAAGTACAAACCAGATGTTCAAAAGGCTGCAGTATAATGACAAGTACAAAACAGATGTTCAAAAGGCTGTAGTATAATGACAAGTACAAACCAGATGCTCAAAAGGCTGTAGTATAATGACAAGTACAAACCAGATGTTCATAAGGCTGCAGTATAATGACAACTACAAAACAGATGTTCAAAAGGCTGCAGTATAATGACAAGTACAAAACAGATGCTCAAAAGGCTGTAGTAAAATGACAAGTACAAACCAGATGTTCAAAAGGCTGTAGTATAATGACAAGTACAAACCAGATGCTCAAAAGGCTGCAGTATAATGACAAGTACAAACCAGATGCTCAAAAGGCTGCAGTATAATGACAAGTACAAACCAGATGCTCAAAAGGCTGTAGTATAATGACAAGTACAAACCAGATGTTCAAAAGGCTGCAGTATAATGACAAGTACAAAACAGATGTTCAAAAGTCTGTAGTATAATGACAAGTACAAAACAGATGTTCAAAAGGCTGCAGTATAATGACAAGTACAAAACAGATGTTCAAAAGGCTGCAGTATAATGACAAGTACAAAACAGATGCTCAAAAGGCTGTAGTATAATGACAAGTACAAAACAGATGTTCAAAGGTCTGTAGTATAATGACAAGTACAAACCAGATGGTCAAAAGGCTGCAGTATAATGACAAGTACAAACCAGATGTTCAAAAGGCTGCAGTATAATGACAAGTACAAAACAGATGTTCATAAGGCTGAAGTATAATGACAAGTAAGAACCAGATGTTCAAAAGGCTGCAGTATAATGACAAGTACAAACCAGATGTTCAAAAGGCTGTAGTATAATAACAAGTACAAAACAGATGTTCAAAAGGCTGTAGTATAATGACAAGTACAAAACAGATGTTAAAAACGCTGTAGTATAATGACAAGTACAAAACAGATGTTCAAAAGGCTGCAGTATAATGACAAGTACAAACCAGATGCTCAAAAGGCTGTAGTATAATGACAAGTACAAAACAGATGTTCAAAAGGCTGCAGTATAATGACAAGTACAAACCAGATGCTCAAAAGGCTGTAGTATAATGACAAATACAAACCAGATGTTCAAAAGGATGTAGTATAATGACAAGTACAAAACAGATGTTCAAAAGGCTGCAGTATAATGACAAGTACAAACCAGATGTTCAAAAGGCTGCAGTATAATGACAAGTACAAAACAGATGTTCAAAAGGCTGTAGTATAATGACAAGTACAAACCAGATGTTCATAAGGCTGTAGTATAATGACAAGTAAGAACCAGATGTTCAAAAGGCTGCAGTATAATGACAAGTACAAACCAGATGTTCAAAAGGCTGTAGTATAATGACAAGTACAAAACAGATGTTCAAAAGGCTGTAGTATAATGACAAGTACAAACCAGATGCTCAAAAGGCTGCAGTATAATGACAAGTACAAACCAGATGTTCAAAAGGCTGTAGTATAATGACAAGTACAAAACAGATGTTCAAAAGGCTGTAGTATAATGACAAGTACAAAACAGATGTTAAAAAGGCTGTAGTATAATGACAAGTACAAACCAGATATTCAAAAGGCTGTAGTATAATGACTAGTACAAACCAGATGTTCAAAAGTCTGCAGTATAATGACAAGTACAAACCAGATGCTCAAAAGGCTGTAGTATAATGTCAAGTACAAACCAGATGTTCAAAAGGCTGCAGTATAATGACAAGTACAAAACAGATGTTCAAAAGGCTGCAGTATAATGACAAGTACAAACCAGATGTTCAAAAGGGTGCAGTATAATGAAAAGTACAAAACAGATGTTCAAAAGGCTGCAGTATAATGACAAGTACAAAACAGATGTTCAAAAGGCTGCAGTATAATGACAAGTACAAACCAGATGCTCAAAAGGCTGTAGTATAATGACAAGTACAAAACAGATGTTCAAAAGGCTGCAGTATAATGACAAGTACAAAACAGATGTTCAAAAGGTTGTAGTATAATGACAAGTACAAACCAGATGCTCAAAAGGCTGTAGTATAATGACAAATACAAACCAGATGTTCAAAAGGATGTAGTATAATGACAAGTACAAAACAGATGTTCAAATGGCTGCAGTATAATGACAAGTACAAACCAGATGTTCAAAAGACTGCAGTATAATGACAAGTACAAAACAGATGTTCAAAAGGCTGTAGTATAATGACAAGTACAAACCAGATGTTCATAAGGCTGTAGTATAATGACAAGTAAGAACCAGATGTTCAAAAGGCTGCAGTATAATGACAAGTACAAACCAGATGTACAAAAGGCTGTAGTATAATGACAAGTACAAACCAGATGCTCAAAAGGCTGCAGTATAATGACAAGTACAAAACAGATGTTCAAAAGGCTGCAGTATAATGACAAGTACAAACCAGATGTTCAAAAGGCTGTAGTATAATGACAAGTACAAACCAGATGTTCAAAAGGCTTTAGTATAATGACAAGTACAAACCAGATGTTCAAAAGGCTGCAGTATAATGACAAGTACAAACCAGATGTTCAAAAGGCTGCAGTATAATGACAAGTACAAAACAGATGTTCAAAAAGTTGCAGTATAATGACAAGTACAAACCAGATGTTCAAAAGGCTGCAGTATAATGACAAGTACAAAACAGATGTTCAAAAGGCTGCAGTATAATGACAAGTACAAACCAGATGTTCAAAAGGCTGCAGTATAATGACAAGTACAAACCAGATGCTCAAAAGGCTGTAGTATAATGACAAGTACAAACCAGATGCTCAAAAGGCTGTAGTATAATGACAAGTACAAACCAGATGTTCAAAAGGCTGCAGTATAATGACAAGTACAAAACAGATGTTCATAAGGCTGAAGTATAATGACATTAAGAACCAGATGTTCAAAAGGCTGCAGTATAATGACAAGTACAAACCAGATGTTCATAAGGCTGCAGTATAATGACAAGTACAAAACAGATGTTCAAAAGGCTGCAGTATAATGACAAGTACAAAACAGATGTTCAAAAGGTTGCAGTATAATGACAAGTACAAACCAGATGCTCAAAAGGCTGTAGTATAATGACAAGTACAAAACAGATGCTCAAAAGGCTGTAGTATAATGACAAGTACAAAACAGATGTTCATAAGGCTGAAGTATAATGACATTAAGAATCAGATGTTCAAAAGGCTGCAGTATAATGACAAGTACAAACCAGATGTTCATAAGGCTGCAGTATAATGACAAGTACAAAACAGATGTTCAAAAGGCTGCAGTATAATGACAAGTACAAAACAGATGTTCAAAAGGCTGCAGTATAATGACAAGTACAAACCAGATGCTCAAAAGGCTGTAGTATAATGACAAGTACAAAACAGATGCTCAAAAGGCTGTAGTATAATGACAAGTACAAAACAGATGTTCATAAGGCTGTAGTATAATGACAAGTACAAAAGAGATGTTCAAAAGTCTGTAGTATAATGACAAGTACAAACCAGATGGTCAAAAGGCTGTAGTATACTGACAAGTACAAACCAGATGTTCAAAAGGCTGCAGTATAATGACAAGTACGAAACAGATGTTCATGAGGCTGAAGTATAATGACAAGTAAGAACCAGATGTTCAAAAGGCTGCAGTATAATGACAAGTACAAACCAGATGTTCAAAAGGCTGTAGTATAATGACAAGTACAAACCAGATGCTCAAAAGGCTGTAGTATAATGACAAGTACAAACCAGATGTTCATAAGGCTGCAGTATAATGACAAGTACAAAACAGATGTTCAAAAGGCTGTAGTATAATGACAAGTACAAACCAGATTTTCAAAAGGCTGTAGTATAATGACAAGTACAAACCAGATGTTCAAAAGGCTGTAGTATAATGACAAGTACAAACCAGATGCTCAAAAGGCTGCAGTGTAATGACAAGTACAAACCAGATGCTCAAAAGGCTGTAGTATAATGACAAGTACAAACCAGATGTTCAAAAGGCTGTAGTATAATGACAAGTACAAAACAGATGTTCAAAAGGCTGCAGTATAATGACAAGTACAAACCAGATGTTCAAAAGGCTGTAGTATAATGGCAAGTACAAACCAGATGTTCAAAAGGCTGTAGTATAATGACAAGTACAAAACAGATGTTCAAAAGGCTGTAGTATAATGACAAGTACAAACCAGATGTTCATAAGGCTGTAGTATAATGACAAGTACAAAACAGATGCTCAAAAGGCTGCAGTGTAATGACAAGTACAAACCAGATGTTCAAAAGGCTGCAGTATAATGACAAGTACGAAACAGATGTTCATGAGGCTGAAGTATAATGACAAGTAAGAACCAGATGTTCAAAAGGCTGCAGTATAATGACAAGTACAAACCAGATGTTCAAAAGGCTGTAGTATAATGACAAGTACAAAACAGATGTTCAAAAGGCTGTAGTATAATGACAAGTACAAACCAGATTTTCAAAAGGCTGTAGTATAATGACAAATACAAAACAGATGTTCAAAAGGCTGCAGTATAATGACAAGTACAAAACAGATGTTCAAAAGGCTGCAGTATAATGACAAGTACAAAACAGATGCTCAAAAGGCTGTAGTAAAATGACAAGTACAAACCAGATGTTCAAAAGGCTGCAGTGTAATGACAAGTACAAAACAGATGTTCAAAAGGCTGTAGTATAATGACAAGTACAAACCAGATGCTCAAAAGGCTGCAGTGTAATGACAAGTACAAACCAGATGCTCAAAAGGCTGTAGTATAATGACAAGTACAAACCAGATGTTCAAAAGGCTGTAGTATAATGACAAGTACAAAACAGATGTTCAAAAGGCTGCAGTATAATGACAAGTACAAACCAGATGTTCAAAAGGCTGTAGTATAATGGCAAGTACAAACCAGATGTTCAAAAGGCTGTAGTATAATGACAAGTACAAAACAGATATTCAAAAGGCTGTAGTATAATGACAAGTACAAAACAGATGTTCAAAAGGCTGCAGTATAATGACAAGTACAAAACAGATGCTCAAAAGGCTGTAGTAAAATGACAGGTACAAACCAGATGTTCAAAAGGCTGTAGTATAATGACAAGTACAAAACAGATGTTCAAAAGGCTGTAGTATAATGACAAGTACAAAACAGATGTTCAAAAGGCTGTAGTATAATGACAAGTACAAACCAGATGTTCATAAGGCTGTAGTATGACAAGTACAAAACAGATGCTCAAAAGGCTGCAGTGTAATGACAAGTACAAACCAGATGCTCAAAAGGCTGTAGTATAATGACAAGTACAAACCAGATGTTCAAAAGGCTGTAGTATAATGACAAGTACAAACCAGATGTTCATAAGGCTGTAGTATAATGACAAGTAAGAACCAGATGTTCAAAAGGCTGCAGTATAATGACAAGTACAAACCAGATGTACAAAAGGCTGTAGTATAATGACAAGTACAAACCAGATGCTCAAAAGGCTGCAGTATAATGACAAGTACAAAACAGATGTTCAAAAGGCTGCAGTATAATGACAAGTACAAACCAGATGCTCAAAAGGCTGTAGTATAATGACAAGTACAAACCAGATGTTCAAAAGGCTGTAGTATAATGACAAGTACAAACCAGATGTTCAAAAGGCTGCAGTATAATGACAAGTACAAAACAGATGTTCATAAGGCTGCAGTATAATGACAAGTACAAACCAGATGCTCAAAAGGCTGCAGTATAATGACAAGTACAAAACAGATGTTCATAAGGCTGCAGTATAATGACAAGTACAAAACAGATGTTCAAAAGTCTGTAGTATAATGACAAGTACAAAACAGATGTTCAAAAGGCTGCAGTATAATGACAAGTACAAACCAGATGTTCAAAAGGCTGTAGTATAATGGCAAGTACAAACCAGATGTTCAAAAGGCTGCAGTATAATGACAAGTACAAAACAGATGTTCAAAAGGCTGCAGTATAATGACAAGTACAAAACATATGTTCAAAAGGCTGCAGTATAATGACAAGTACAAAACAGATGCTCAAAAGGCTGTAGTAAAATGGCAAGTACAAACCAGATGTTCAAAAGGCTGTAGTATAATGACAAGTACAAACCAGATGCTCAAAAGGCTGCAGCGTAATGACAAGTACAAAACAGATGTTCATAAGGCTGTAGTATAATGAGAAGTACAAAACAGATGTTCAAAAGTCTGTAGTATAATGACAAGTACAAACCAGATGGTCAAAAGGCTGTAGTATACTGACAAGTACAAACCAGATGTTCAAAAGGCTGAAGTATAATGACAAGTACAAAACATATGTTCATAAGGCTGTAGTATAATGACAAGTAAGAACCAGATGTTCAAAAGGCTGCAGTATAGTGACAAGTACAAACCAGATGTTCAAAAGGCTGTGGTATAATGACAAGTACAAACCAGATACTCAAAAGGCTGTAGTATAATGACAAGTACAAACCAGATGTTCATAAGGCTGCAATATAATGACAAGTACAAAACAGATGTTCAAAAGGCTGCAGTATAATGACAAGTACAAAACAGATGTTCAAAAGGCTGCAGTATAATGACAAGTACAAACCAGATGTTAAAAAGGCTGCAGTATAATGACAAGTACAAAACATATGTTCAAAAGGCTGCAGTATAATGACAAGTACAAACCAGATGTTCAAAAGGCTGCAGTATAATGACAAGTACAAAACAGATGTTCGAAAGGCTATAGTATAATGACAAGTATAAAACAGATGTTTGAAAGGCTGCAGTATAATGACAAGTACAAACCAGATGCTCAAAAGGCTGTAGTATAATGACAAGTACAAACCAGATGTTCATAAGGCTGCAGTATAATGACAAGTACAAAAGAGATGTTCAAAAGGCTGTAGTATAATGACAAGTACAAAACAGATGTTCAAACCGCTCTAGTATAATGACAAGTACAAAACAGATGCTCAAAAGGCTGTAGTATAATGACAAGTACAAAACAGATGTTCATAAGGCTGTAGTATAATGACAAGTACAAAACAGATGTTCAAAAGGCTGCAGTATAATGACAAGTACAAACCAGATGGTCAAAAGGCTGTAGTATACTGACAAGTACAAACCAGATGTTCAAAAGGCTGCAGTATAATGACAAGTACGAAACAGATGTTCAAAAGGCTGCAGTATAATGACAAGTACAAAACAGATGCTCAAAAGGCTGTAGTATAATGACAAGTACAAACCAGATGTTCAAAAGGCTGCAGTATAATGACAAGTACAAAACAGATGTTCAAAACGCTGCAGTATAATGACAAGTACAAACCAGATGTTCAAAAGGCTGTAGTATAATGACAAGTACAAAACAGATGTTCAAAAGGCTGTAGTATAATGACAAGTACAAACCAGATGTTCATAAGGCTGTAGTATAATGACAAGTACAAAACAGATGCTCAAAAGGCTGCAGTGTAATGACAAGTACAAACCAGATGTTCAAAAGGCTGCAGTATAATGACAAGTACGAAACAGATGTTCATAAGGCTGTAGTATAATGACAAGTACAAAACAGATGCTCAAAAGGCTGCAGTGTAATGACAAGTACAAACCAGATGTTCAAAAGGCTGCAGTATAATGACAAGTACGAAACAGATGTTCATGAGGCTGAAGTATAATGACAAGTAAGAACCAGATGTTCAAAAGGCTGCAGTATAATGACAAGTACAAACCAGATGTTCAAAAGGCTGTAGTATAATGACACGTACAAACCAGATGCTCAAAAGGCTGTAGTATAATGACAAGTACAAACCAGATGTTCATAAGGCTGCAGTATAATGACAAGTACAAAACAGATGTTCAAAAGGCTGTAGTATAATGACAAGTACAAACCAGATTTTCAAAAGGCTGTAGTATAATGACAAATACAAAACAGATGTTCAAAAGGCTGCAGTATAATGACAAGTACAAAACAGATGTTCAAAAGGCTGCAGTATAATGACAAGTACAAAACAGATGCTCAAAAGGCTGTAGTAAAATGACAAGTACAAACCAGATGTTCAAAAGGCTGTAGTATAATGACAAGTACAAACCAGATGCTCAAAAGGCTGCAGTGTAATGACAAGTACAAACCAGATGCTCAAAAGGCTGTAGTATAATGACAAGTACAAACCAGATGTTCAAAAGGCTGTAGTATAATGACAAGTACAAAACAGATGTTCAAAAGGCTGCAGTATAATGACAAGTACAAACCAGATGTTCAAAAGGCTGTAGTATAATGGCAAGTACAAACCAGATGTTCAAAAGGCTGTAGTATAATGACAAGTACAAAACAGATGTTCAAAAGGCTGTAGTATAATGACAAGTACAAAACAGATGTTCAAAAGGCTGCAGTATAATGACAAGTACAAAACAGATGCTCAAAAGGCTGTAGTAAAATGACAGGTACAAACCAGATGTTCAAAAGGCTGTAGTATAATGACAAGTACAAAACAGATGTTCAAAAGGCTGTAGTATAATGACAAGTACAAAACAGATGTTCAAAAGGCTGTAGTATAATGACAAGTACAAACCAGATGTTCATAAGGCTGTAGTATGACAAGTACAAAACAGATGCTCAAAAGGCTGCAGTGTAATGACAAGTACAAACCAGATGCTCAAAAGGCTGTAGTATAATGACAAGTACAAACCAGATGTTCAAAAGGCTGTAGTATAATGACAAGTACAAACCAGATGTTCAAAAGGCTGTAGTATAATGACAAGTACAAAACAGATGTTCAAAAGGCTATAGTATAATGACAAGTACAAAACAGATGTTCATAAGGCTGTAGTATAATGACAAGTACAAAACAGATGTTCATAAGGCTGTAGTATAATGACAAGTACAAAACAGATTTTCATAAGACTGCAGTATAATGACAAATACAAATCAGATGTTCAAAAGGCTGCAGTATAATGACAAATACAAAACATATGTTCAAAAGGCTGCAGTATAATGACAAGTACAAAACAGATGCTCAAAAGGCTGTAGTAAAATGGCAAGTACAAACCAGATGTTCAAAAGGCTGTAGTATAATGACAAGTACAAACCAGATGCTCAAAAGGCTGTAGTATAATGACAAGTACAAACCAGATGTTCATAAGGCTGTAGTATAATGACAAGTAAGAACCAGATGTTCAAAAGGCTGCAGTATAATGACAAGTACAAACCAGATGTACAAAAGGCTGTAGTATAATGACAAGTACAAACCAGATGCTGAAAAGGCTGCAGTATAATGACAAGTACAAAACAGATGTTCAAAAGGCTGCAGTATAATGACAAGTACAAAACAGATGTTCAAAAGGCTGTAGTATGACAAGTACAAACCAGATGTTCAAAAGGCTGTAGTATAATGACAAGTACAAACCAGATGTTCAAAAGGCTGCAGTATAATGACAAGTACAAAACAGATGCTCAAAAGGCTGTAGTATAATGACAAGTACAAAACAGATGCTCATAAGGCTGCAGTATAATGACAAGTACAAAACAGATGTTCAAAAGTCTGTAGTATAATGACAAGTACAAAACAGATGTTCAAAAGGCTGCAGTATAATGACAAGTACAAACCAGATGTTCAAAAGGCTGTAGTATAATGGCAAGTACAAACCAGATGTTCAAAAGGCTGCAGTATAATGACAAGTACAAAACAGATGTTCAAAAAGTTGCAGTATAATGACAAGTACAAACCAGATGCTCAAAAGGCTGTAGTATAATGACAAGTACAAAACAGATGCTCAAAAGGCTGTAGTATAATGACAAGTACAAAACAGATGTTCATAAGGCTGAAGTATAATGACATTAAGAACCAGATGTTCAAAAGGCTGCAGTATAATGACAAGTACAAACCAGATGTTCATAAGGCTGCAGTATAATGACAAGTACAAAACAGATGTTCAAAAGGCTGCAGTATAATGACAAGTACAAAACAGATGTTCAAAAGGCTGCAGTATAATGACAAGTACAAACCAGATGCTCAAAAGGCTGTAGTATAATGACAAGTACAAAACAGATGCTCAAAAGGCTGTAGTATAATGACAAGTACAAAACAGATGTTCATAAGGCTGTAGTATAATGACAAGTACAAAAGAGATGTTCAAAAGTCTGTAGTATAATGACAAGTACAAACCAGATGGTCAAAAGGCTGTAGTATACTGACAAGTACAAACCAGATGTTCAAAAGGCTGCAGTATAATGACAAGTACGAAACAGATGTTCATGAGGCTGAAGTATAATGACAAGTAAGAACCAGATGTTCAAAAGGCTGCAGTATAATGACAAGTACAAACCAGATGTTCAAAAGGCTGTAGTATAATGACAAGTACAAACCAGATGCTCAAAAGGCTGTAGTATAATGACAAGTACAAACCAGATGTTCATAAGGCTGCAGTATAATGACAAGTACAAAACAGATGTTCAAAAGGCTGTAGTATAATGACAAGTACAAACCAGATTTTCAAAAGGCTGTAGTATAATGACAAGTACAAACCAGATGTTCAAAAGGCTGTAGTATAATGACAAGTACAAACCAGATGCTCAAAAGGCTGCAGTGTAATGACAAGTACAAACCAGATGCTCAAAAGGCTGTAGTATAATGACAAGTACAAACCAGATGTTCAAAAGGCTGTAGTATAATGACAAGTACAAAACAGATGTTCAAAAGGCTGCAGTATAATGACAAGTACAAACCAGATGTTCAAAAGGCTGTAGTATAATGGCAAGTACAAACCAGATGTTCAAAAGGCTGTAGTATAATGACAAGTACAAAACAGATGTTCAAAAGGCTGTAGTATAATGACAAGTACAAAACAGATGTTCAAAAGGCTGCAGTATAATGACAAGTACAAAACAGATGCTCAAAAGGCTGTAGTAAAATGACAGGTACAAACCAGATGTTCAAAAGGCTGTAGTATAATGACAAGTACAAAACAGATGTTCAAAAGGCTGTAGTATAATGACAAGTACAAAACAGATGTTCAAAAGGCTGTAGTATAATGACAAGTACAAACCAGATGTTCATAAGGCTGTAGTATAATGACAAGTACAAAACAGATGCTCAAAAGGCTGCAGTGTAATGACAAGTACAAACCAGATGTTCAAAAGGCTGCAGTATAATGACAAGTACGAAACAGATGTTCATGAGGCTGAAGTATAATGACAAGTAAGAACCAGATGTTCAAAAGGCTGCAGTATAATGACAAGTACAAACCAGATGTTCAAAAGGCTGTAGTATAATGACAAGTACAAACCAGATGCTCAAAAGGCTGTAGTATAATGACAAGTACAAACCAGATGTTCATAAGGCTGCAGTATAATGACAAGTACAAAACAGATGTTCAAAAGGCTGTAGTATAATGACAAGTACAAACCAGATTTTCAAAAGGCTGTAGTATAATGACAAATACAAAACAGATGTTCAAAAGGCTGCAGTATAATGACAAGTACAAAACAGATGTTCAAAAGGCTGCAGTATAATGACAAGTACAAAACAGATGCTCAAAAGGCTGTAGTAAAATGACAAGTACAAACCAGATGTTCAAAAGGCTGCAGTGTAATGACAAGTACAAAACAGATGTTCAAAAGGCTGTAGTATAATGACAAGTACAAACCAGATGCTCAAAAGGCTGCAGTGTAATGACAAGTACAAACCAGATGCTCAAAAGGCTGTAGTATAATGACAAGTACAAACCAGATGTTCAAAAGGCTGTAGTATAATGACAAGTACAAAACAGATGTTCAAAAGGCTGCAGTATAATGACAAGTACAAACCAGATGTTCAAAAGGCTGTAGTATAATGGCAAGTACAAACCAGATGTTCAAAAGGCTGTAGTATAATGACAAGTACAAACCAGATGTTCATAAGGCTGTAGTATAATGACAAGTAAGAACCAGATGTTCAAAAGGCTGCAGTATAATGACAAGTACAAACCAGATGTACAAAAGGCTGTAGTATAATGACAAGTACAAACCAGATGCTGAAAAGGCTGCAGTATAATGACAAGTACAAAACAGATGTTCAAAAGGCTGCAGTATAATGACAAGTACAAAACAGATGTTCAAAAGGCTGTAGTATGACAAGTACAAACCAGATGTTCAAAAGGCTGTAGTATAATGACAAGTACAAACCAGATGTTCAAAAGGCTGCAGTATAATGACAAGTACAAAACAGATGCTCAAAAGGCTGTAGTATAATGACAAGTACAAAACAGATGCTCATAAGGCTGCAGTATAATGACAAGTACAAAACAGATGTTCAAAAGTCTGTAGTATAATGACAAGTACAAAACAGATGTTCAAAAGGCTGCAGTATAATGACAAGTACAAACCAGATGTTCAAAAGGCTGTAGTATAATGGCAAGTACAAACCAGATGTTCAAAAGGCTGCAGTATAATGACAAGTACAAAACAGATGTTCAAAAAGTTGCAGTATAATGACAAGTACAAACCAGATGCTCAAAAGGCTGTAGTATAATGACAAGTACAAAACAGATGCTCAAAAGGCTGTAGTATAATGACAAGTACAAAACAGATGTTCATAAGGCTGAAGTATAATGACATTAAGAACCAGATGTTCAAAAGGCTGCAGTATAATGACAAGTACAAACCAGATGTTCATAAGGCTGCAGTATAATGACAAGTACAAAACAGATGTTCAAAAGGCTGCAGTATAATGACAAGTACAAAACAGATGTTCAAAAGGCTGCAGTATAATGACAAGTACAAACCAGATGCTCAAAAGGCTGTAGTATAATGACAAGTACAAAACAGATGCTCAAAAGGCTGTAGTATAATGACAAGTACAAAACAGATGTTCATAAGGCTGTAGTATAATGACAAGTACAAAAGAGATGTTCAAAAGTCTGTAGTATAATGACAAGTACAAACCAGATGGTCAAAAGGCTGTAGTATACTGACAAGTACAAACCAGATGTTCAAAAGGCTGCAGTATAATGACAAGTACGAAACAGATGTTCATGAGGCTGAAGTATAATGACAAGTAAGAACCAGATGTTCAAAAGGCTGCAGTATAATGACAAGTACAAACCAGATGTTCAAAAGGCTGTAGTATAATGACAAGTACAAACCAGATGCTCAAAAGGCTGTAGTATAATGACAAGTACAAACCAGATGTTCATAAGGCTGCAGTATAATGACAAGTACAAAACAGATGTTCAAAAGGCTGTAGTATAATGACAAGTACAAACCAGATTTTCAAAAGGCTGTAGTATAATGACAAGTACAAACCAGATGTTCAAAAGGCTGTAGTATAATGACAAGTACAAACCAGATGCTCAAAAGGCTGCAGTGTAATGACAAGTACAAACCAGATGCTCAAAAGGCTGTAGTATAATGACAAGTACAAACCAGATGTTCAAAAGGCTGTAGTATAATGACAAGTACAAAACAGATGTTCAAAAGGCTGCAGTATAATGACAAGTACAAACCAGATGTTCAAAAGGCTGTAGTATAATGGCAAGTACAAACCAGATGTTCAAAAGGCTGTAGTATAATGACAAGTACAAAACAGATGTTCAAAAGGCTGTAGTATAATGACAAGTACAAAACAGATGTTCAAAAGGCTGCAGTATAATGACAAGTACAAAACAGATGCTCAAAAGGCTGTAGTAAAATGACAGGTACAAACCAGATGTTCAAAAGGCTGTAGTATAATGACAAGTACAAAACAGATGTTCAAAAGGCTGTAGTATAATGACAAGTACAAAACAGATGTTCAAAAGGCTGTAGTATAATGACAAGTACAAACCAGATGTTCATAAGGCTGTAGTATAATGACAAGTACAAAACAGATGCTCAAAAGGCTGCAGTGTAATGACAAGTACAAACCAGATGTTCAAAAGGCTGCAGTATAATGACAAGTACGAAACAGATGTTCATGAGGCTGAAGTATAATGACAAGTAAGAACCAGATGTTCAAAAGGCTGCAGTATAATGACAAGTACAAACCAGATGTTCAAAAGGCTGTAGTATAATGACAAGTACAAACCAGATGCTCAAAAGGCTGTAGTATAATGACAAGTACAAACCAGATGTTCATAAGGCTGCAGTATAATGACAAGTACAAAACAGATGTTCAAAAGGCTGTAGTATAATGACAAGTACAAACCAGATTTTCAAAAGGCTGTAGTATAATGACAAATACAAAACAGATGTTCAAAAGGCTGCAGTATAATGACAAGTACAAAACAGATGTTCAAAAGGCTGCAGTATAATGACAAGTACAAAACAGATGCTCAAAAGGCTGTAGTAAAATGACAAGTACAAACCAGATGTTCAAAAGGCTGCAGTGTAATGACAAGTACAAAACAGATGTTCAAAAGGCTGTAGTATAATGACAAGTACAAACCAGATGCTCAAAAGGCTGCAGTGTAATGACAAGTACAAACCAGATGCTCAAAAGGCTGTAGTATAATGACAAGTACAAACCAGATGTTCAAAAGGCTGTAGTATAATGACAAGTACAAAACAGATGTTCAAAAGGCTGCAGTATAATGACAAGTACAAACCAGATGTTCAAAAGGCTGTAGTATAATGGCAAGTACAAACCAGATGTTCAAAAGGCTGTAGTATAATGACAAGTACAAAACAGATATTCAAAAGGCTGTAGTATAATGACAAGTACAAAACAGATGTTCAAAAGGCTGCAGTATAATGACAAGTACAAAACAGATGCTCAAAAGGCTGTAGTAAAATGACAGGTACAAACCAGATGTTCAAAAGGCTGTAGTATAATGACAAGTACAAAACAGATGTTCAAAAGGCTGTAGTATAATGACAAGTACAAAACAGATGTTCAAAAGGCTGTAGTATAATGACAAGTACAAACCAGATGTTCATAAGGCTGTAGTATGACAAGTACAAAACAGATGCTCAAAAGGCTGCAGTGTAATGACAAGTACAAACCAGATGCTCAAAAGGCTGTAGTATAATGACAAGTACAAACCAGATGTTCAAAAGGCTGTAGTATAATGACAAGTACAAACCAGATGTTCATAAGGCTGTAGTATAATGACAAGTAAGAACCAGATGTTCAAAAGGCTGCAGTATAATGACAAGTACAAACCAGATGTACAAAAGGCTGTAGTATAATGACAAGTACAAACCAGATGCTCAAAAGGCTGCAGTATAATGACAAGTACAAAACAGATGTTCAAAAGGCTGCAGTATAATGACAAGTACAAACCAGATGCTCAAAAGGCTGTAGTATAATGACAAGTACAAACCAGATGTTCAAAAGGCTGTAGTATAATGACAAGTACAAACCAGATGTTCAAAAGGCTGCAGTATAATGACAAGTACAAAACAGATGTTCATAAGGCTGCAGTATAATGACAAGTACAAACCAGATGCTCAAAAGGCTGCAGTATAATGACAAGTACAAAACAGATGTTCATAAGGCTGCAGTATAATGACAAGTACAAAACAGATGTTCAAAAGTCTGTAGTATAATGACAAGTACAAAACAGATGTTCAAAAGGCTGCAGTATAATGACAAGTACAAACCAGATGTTCAAAAGGCTGTAGTATAATGGCAAGTACAAACCAGATGTTCAAAAGGCTGCAGTATAATGACAAGTACAAAACAGATGTTCAAAAGGCTGCAGTATAATGACAAGTACAAAACATATGTTCAAAAGGCTGCAGTATAATGACAAGTACAAAACAGATGCTCAAAAGGCTGTAGTAAAATGGCAAGTACAAACCAGATGTTCAAAGGCTGTAGTATAATGACAAGTACAAACCAGATGCTCAAAAGGCTGCAGCGTAATGACAAGTACAAAACAGATGTTCATAAGGCTGTAGTATAATGAGAAGTACAAAACAGATGTTCAAAAGTCTGTAGTATAATGACAAGTACAAACCAGATGGTCAAAAGGCTGTAGTATACTGACAAGTACAAACCAGATGTTCAAAAGGCTGAAGTATAATGACAAGTACAAAACATATGTTCATAAGGCTGTAGTATAATGACAAGTAAGAACCAGATGTTCAAAAGGCTGCAGTATAGTGACAAGTACAAACCAGATGTTCAAAAGGCTGTGGTATAATGACAAGTACAAACCAGATACTCAAAAGGCTGTAGTATAATGACAAGTACAAACCAGATGTTCATAAGGCTGCAATATAATGACAAGTACAAAACAGATGTTCAAAAGGCTGCAGTATAATGACAAGTACAAAACAGATGTTCAAAAGGCTGCAGTATAATGACAAGTACAAACCAGATGTTAAAAAGGCTGCAGTATAATGACAAGTACAAAACAGATGTTCAAAAGGCTGCAGTATAATGACAAGTACAAACCAGATGTTCAAAAGGCTGCAGTATAATGACAAGTACAAAACAGATGTTCGAAAGGCTATAGTATAATGACAAGTATAAAACAGATGTTTGAAAGGCTGCAGTATAATGACAAGTACAAACCAGATGCTCAAAAGGCTGTAGTATAATGACAAGTACAAACCAGATGTTCATAAGGCTGCAGTATAATGACAAGTACAAAAGAGATGTTCAAAAGGCTGTAGTATAATGACAAGTACAAAACAGATGTTCAAACCGCTCTAGTATAATGACAAGTACAAAACAGATGCTCAAAAGGCTGTAGTATAATGACAAGTACAAAACAGATGTTCATAAGGCTGTAGTATAATGACAAGTACAAAACAGTTGTTCAAAAGGCTGCAGTATAATGACAAGTACAAACCAGATGGTCAAAAGGCTGTAGTATACTGACAAGTACAAACCAGATGTTCAAAAGGCTGCAGTATAATGACAAGTACGAAACAGATGTTCAAAAGGCTGCAGTATAATGACAAGTACAAAACAGATGCTCAAAAGGCTGTAGTATAATGACAAGTACAAACCAGATGTTCAAAAGGCTGCAGTATAATGACAAGTACAAAACAGATGTTCAAAACGCTGCAGTATAATGACAAGTACAAACCAGATGTTCAAAAGGCTGTAGTATAATGACAAGTACAAAACAGATGTTCAAAAGGCTGTAGTATAATGACAAGTGCAAACCAGATGTTCATAAGGCTGTAGTATAATGACAAGTACAAAACAGATGCTCAAAAGGCTGCAGTGTAATGACAAGTACGAAACAGATGTTCATAAGGCTGTAGTATAATGACAAGTACAAAACAGATGTTCATAAGGCTGTAGTATAATGACAAGTACAAAGCAGATGTTCATAAGGCTGTAGTATAATGACAAGTACAAAACAGATGTTCAAAAGGCTGTAGTATAATGACAAGTACAAACCAGATGTTCAAAAGGCTGCAATATAATGACAAGTACGAAACAGATGTTCATAAGGCTGTAGTATAATGACAAGTACAAAACAGATGCTCAAAAGGCTGCAGTGTAATGACAAGTACAAACCAGATGTTCAAAAGGCTGCAGTATAATGACAAGTACGAAACAGATGTTCATGAGGCTGAAGTATAATGACAAGTAAGAACCAGATGTTCAAAAGGCTGCAGTATAATGACAAGTACAAACCAGATGTTCAAAAGGCTGTAGTATAATGACACGTACAAACCAGATGCTCAAAAGGCTGTAGTATAATGACAAGTACAAACCAGATGTTCATAAGGCTGCAGTATAATGACAAGTACAAAACAGATGTTCAAAAGGCTGTAGTATAATGACAAGTACAAACCAGATTTTCAAAAGGCTGTAGTATAATGACAAATACAAAACAGATGTTCAAAAGGCTGCAGTATAATGACAAGTACAAAACAGATGTTCAAAAGGCTGCAGTATAATGACAAGTACAAAACAGATGTTCAAAAAGGCTGCAGTATAATGACAAGTACAAACCAGATGTTCAAAAGGCTGTAGTATAATGGCAAGTACAAACCAGATGTTCAAAAGGCTGTAGTATAATGACAAGTACAAAACAGATGTTCAAAAGGCTGTAGTATAATGACAAGTACAAAACAGATGTTCAAAAGGCTGCAGTATAATGACAAGTACAAAACAGATGCTCAAAAGGCTGTAGTAAAATGACAGGTACAAACCAGATGTTCAAAAGGCGGTAGTATAATGACAAGTACAAAACAGATGTTCAAAAGGCTGTAGTATAATGACAAGTACAAAACAGATGTTCAAAAGGCTGTAGTATAATGACAAGTACAAACCAGATGTTCATAAGGCTGTAGTATGACAAGTACAAAACAGATGCTCAAAAGGCTGCAGTGTAATGACAAGTACAAACCAGATGCTCAAAAGGCTGTAGTATAATGACAAGTACAAACCAGATGTTCAAAAGGCTGTAGTATAATGACAAGTACAAACCAGATGTTCAAAAGGCTGTAGTATAATGACAAGTACAAAACAGATGTTCAAAAGGCTGTAGTATAATGACAAGTACAAAACAGATGTTCATAAGGCTGTAGTATAATGACAAGTACAAAACAGATGTTCATAAGGCTGTAGTATAATGACAAGTACAAAACAGATTTTCATAAGAGTGCAGTATAATGACAAATACAAATCAGATGTTCAAAAGGCTGCAGTATAATGACAAATACAAAACATATGTTCAAAAGGCTGCAGTATAATGACAAGTACAAAACAGATGCTCAAAAGGCTGTAGTATAATGACAAGTACAAACCAGATGTTCATAAGGCTGTAGTATAATGACAAGTAAGAACCAGATGTTCAAAAGGCTGCAGTATAATGACAAGTACAAACCAGATGTACAAAAGGCTGTAGTATAATGACAAGTACAAACCAGATGCTCAAAAGGCTGCAGTATAATGACAAGTACAAAACAGATGTTCAAAAGGCTGCAGTATAATGACAAGTACAAAACAGATGTTCAAAAGGCTGTAGTATGACAAGTACAAACCAGATGTTCAAAAGGCTGTAGTATAATGACAAGTACAAACCAGATGTTCAAAAGGCTGCAGTATAATGACAAGTACAAAACAGATGCTCAAAAGGCTGTAGTATAATGACAAGTACAAAACAGATGCTCATAAGGCTGCAGTATAATGACAAGTACAAAACAGATGTTCAAAAGTCTGTAGTATAATGACAAGTACAAAACAGATGTTCAAAAGGCTGCAGTATAATGACAAGTACAAACCAGATGTTCAAAAGGCTGTAGTATAATGGCAAGTACAAACCAGATGTTCAAAAGGCTGCAGTATAATGACAAGTACAAAACAGATGTTCAAAAGGCTGCAGTATAATGACAAGTACAAAACATATGTTCAAAAGGCTGCAGTATAATGACAAGTACAAAACAGATGCTCAAAAGGCTGTAGTAAAATGGCAAGTACAAACCAGATGTTCAAAAGGCTGTAGTATAATGACAAGTACAAACCAGATGCTCAAAAGGCTGCAGCGTAATGACAAGTACAAAACAGATGTTCATAAGGCTGTAGTATAATGAGAAGTACAAAACAGATGTTCAAAAGTCTGTAGTATAATGACAAGTACAAACCAGATGGTCAAAAGGCTGTAGTATACTGACAAGTACAAACCAGATGTTCAAAAGGCTGCAGTATAATGACAAGTACAAAACAGATGTTCAAAAGGCTGCAGTATAATGACAAGTACAAAACAGATGCTCAAAAGGCTGTAGTATAATGACAAGTACAAAACAGATGTTCATAAGGCTGCAGTATAATGACAAGTACAAAACAGATGTTCAAAAGTCTGTAGTATAATGACAAGTACAACACAGATGTTCAAAAGGTTGCAGTATAATGACAAGTACAAACCAGATGTTCAAAAGGCTGTAGTATAATGACAAGTACAAACCAGATGTTCAAAAGGCTGTAGTATAATGACAAATACAAAACAGATGTTCAAAAGGCTGCAGTATAATGACAAGTACAAAACAGATGTTCAAAAGGCTGTAGTATAATGACAAGTACAAAACAGATGCTCAAAAGGCTGTAGTAAAATGACAAGTACAAACCAGATATTCAAAAGGCTGTAGTATAATGACAAGTACAAACCAGATGCTCAAAAGACTGCAGTGTAATGACAAGTACAAACCAGATGCTCAAAAGGCTGTAGTATAATGACAAGTACAAACCAGATGTTCAAAAGGCTGTAGTATAATGACAAGTACAAAACAGATGTTCAAAAGGCTGTAGTATAATGACAAGTACAAAACAGATGTTCAAAAGGCTGTAGTGTAATGACAAGTACAAACCAGATGTTCATAAGGCTGTAGTATAATGACAAGTACAAAACAGATGCTCAAAAGGCTGCAGTGTAATGACAAGTACAAACCAGATGTTCAAAAGGCTGTAGTATAATGACAAGTACAAACCAGATGTTCAAAAGGCTGTAGTATAATGACAAGTACAAACCAGATGTTCATAACGCTGTAGTATAATGACAAGTAAGAACCAGATGTTCAAAAGGCTGCAGTATAATGACAAGTACAAACCAGATGTACAAAAGGCTGTAGTATAATGACAAGTACAAACCAGATGCTCAAAAGGCTGCAGTATAATGACAAGTACAAAACAGATGTTCAAAAGGCTGCAGTATAATGACAAGTACAAACCAGATGTTCAAAAGGCTGTAGTATAATGACAAGTACAAACCAGATGTTCAAAAGGCTGTAGTATAATGACAAGTACAAACCAGATGTTCAAAAGGCTGCAGTATAATGACAAGTACAAACCAGATGTTCAAAAGGCTGCAGTATAATGACAAGTACAAAACAGATGCTCAAAAGGCTGTAGTATAATGACAAGTACAAAACAGATGTTCATAAGGCTGCAGTATAATGACAAGTACAAAACAGATGTTCAAAAGTCTGTAGTATAATGACAAGTACAAAACAGATGTTCAAAAGGCTGCAGTATAATGACAAGTACAAAACAGATGCTCAAAAGGCTGTAGTAAAATGACAGGTACAAACCAGATGTTCAAAAGGCGGTAGTATAATGACAAGTACAAAACAGATGTTCAAAAGGCTGTAGTATAATGACAAGTACAAAACAGATGTTCAAAAGGCTGTAGTATAATGACAAGTACAAACCAGATGTTCATAAGGCTGTAGTATGACAAGTACAAAACAGATGCTCAAAAGGCTGCAGTGTAATGACAAGTACAAACCAGATGCTCAAAAGGCTGTAGTATAATGACAAGTACAAACCAGATGTTCAAAAGGCTGTAGTATAATGACAAGTACAAACCAGATGTTCAAAAGGCTGTAGTATAATGACAAGTACAAAACAGATGTTCAAAAGGCTGTAGTATAATGACAAGTACAAAACAGATGTTCATAAGGCTGTAGTATAATGACAAGTACAAAACAGATGTTCATAAGGCTGTAGTATAATGACAAGTACAAAACAGATTTTCATAAGAGTGCAGTATAATGACAAATACAAATCAGATGTTCAAAAGGCTGCAGTATAATGACAAATACAAAACATATGTTCAAAAGGCTGCAGTATAATGACAAGTACAAAACAGATGCTCAAAAGGCTGTAGTATAATGACAAGTACAAACCAGATGTTCATAAGGCTGTAGTATAATGACAAGTAAGAACCAGATGTTCAAAAGGCTGCAGTATAATGACAAGTACAAACCAGATGTACAAAAGGCTGTAGTATAATGACAAGTACAAACCAGATGCTCAAAAGGCTGCAGTATAATGACAAGTACAAAACAGATGTTCAAAAGGCTGCAGTATAATGACAAGTACAAAACAGATGTTCAAAAGGCTGTAGTATGACAAGTACAAACCAGATGTTCAAAAGGCTGTAGTATAATGACAAGTACAAACCAGATGTTCAAAAGGCTGCAGTATAATGACAAGTACAAAACAGATGCTCAAAAGGCTGTAGTATAATGACAAGTACAAAACAGATGCTCATAAGGCTGCAGTATAATGACAAGTACAAAACAGATGTTCAAAAGTCTGTAGTATAATGACAAGTACAAAACAGATGTTCAAAAGGCTGCAGTATAATGACAAGTACAAACCAGATGTTCAAAAGGCTGTAGTATAATGGCAAGTACAAACCAGATGTTCAAAAGGCTGCAGTATAATGACAAGTACAAAACAGATGTTCAAAAGGCTGCAGTATAATGACAAGTACAAAACATATGTTCAAAAGGCTGCAGTATAATGACAAGTACAAAACAGATGCTCAAAAGGCTGTAGTAAAATGGCAAGTACAAACCAGATGTTCAAAAGGCTGTAGTATAATGACAAGTACAAACCAGATGCTCAAAAGGCTGCAGCGTAATGACAAGTACAAAACAGATGTTCATAAGGCTGTAGTATAATGAGAAGTACAAAACAGATGTTCAAAAGTCTGTAGTATAATGACAAGTACAAACCAGATGGTCAAAAGGCTGTAGTATACTGACAAGTACAAACCAGATGTTCAAAAGGCTGCAGTATAATGACAAGTACAAAACAGATGTTCAAAAGGCTGCAGTATAATGACAAGTACAAAACAGATGCTCAAAAGGCTGTAGTATAATGACAAGTACAAAACAGATGTTCATAAGGCTGCAGTATAATGACAAGTACAAAACAGATGTTCAAAAGTCTGTAGTATAATGACAAGTACAACACAGATGTTCAAAAGGTTGCAGTATAATGACAAGTACAAACCAGATGTTCAAAAGGCTGTAGTATAATGACAAGTACAAACCAGATGTTCAAAAGGCTGTAGTATAATGACAAATACAAAACAGATGTTCAAAAGGCTGCAGTATAATGACAAGTACAAAACAGATGTTCAAAAGGCTGTAGTATAATGACAAGTACAAAACAGATGCTCAAAAGGCTGTAGTAAAATGACAAGTACAAACCAGATATTCAAAAGGCTGTAGTATAATGACAAGTACAAACCAGATGCTCAAAAGACTGCAGTGTAATGACAAGTACAAACCAGATGCTCAAAAGGCTGTAGTATAATGACAAGTACAAACCAGATGTTCAAAAGGCTGTAGTATAATGACAAGTACAAAACAGATGTTCAAAAGGCTGTAGTATAATGACAAGTACAAAACAGATGTTCAAAAGGCTGTAGTGTAATGACAAGTACAAACCAGATGTTCATAAGGCTGTAGTATAATGACAAGTACAAAACAGATGCTCAAAAGGCTGCAGTGTAATGACAAGTACAAACCAGATGTTCAAAAGGCTGTAGTATAATGACAAGTACAAACCAGATGTTCAAAAGGCTGTAGTATAATAACAAGTACAAACCAGATGTTCATAACGCTGTAGTATAATGACAAGTAAGAACCAGATGTTCAAAAGGCTGCAGTATAATGACAAGTACAAACCAGATGTACAAAAGGCTGTAGTATAATGACAAGTACAAACCAGATGCTCAAAAGGCTGCAGTATAATGACAAGTACAAAACAGATGTTCAAAAGGCTGCAGTATAATGACAAGTACAAACCAGATGTTCAAAAGGCTGTAGTATAATGACAAGTACAAACCAGATGTTCAAAAGGCTGTAGTATAATGACAAGTACAAACCAGATGTTCAAAAGGCTGCAGTATGACAAGTACAAACCAGATGTTCAAAAGGCTGTAGTATAATGACAAGTACAAACCAGATGTTCAAAAGGCTGCAGTATAATGACAAGTACAAAACAGATGCTCAAAAGGCTGTAGTATAATGACAAGTACAAAACAGATGCTCATAAGGCTGCAGTATAATGACAAGTACAAAACAGATGTTCAAAAGTCTGTAGTATAATGACAAGTACAAAACAGATGTGCAAAAGGCTGCAGTATAATGACAAGTACAAACCAGATGTTCAAAAGGCTGTAGTATAATGGCAAGTACAAACCAGATGTTCAAAAGGCTGCAGTATAATGACAAGTACAAAACAGATGTTCAAAAGGCTGCAGTATAATGACAAGTACAAAACATATGTTCAAAAGGCTGCAGTATAATGACAAGTACAAAACAGATGCTCAAAAGGCTGTAGTAAAATGGCAAGTACAAACCAGATGTTCAA
This sequence comes from Lampris incognitus, assembly GCF_029633865.1. NCBI lineage: Eukaryota > Metazoa > Chordata > Actinopteri > Lampriformes > Lampridae > Lampris > Lampris incognitus. Next base: position 71,187,280 of record NC_079214.1, read on the forward strand.
AAGGCTGTAGTATAATGACAAGTACAAACCAGATGCTCAAAAGGCTGCAGCGTAATGACAAGTACAAAACAGATGCTCAAAAGGCTGTAGTAAAATGACAAGTACAAACCAGATGCTCAAAAGACTGCAGTGTAATGACAAGCACAAACCAGATGCTCAAAAGGCTGTAGTATAATGACAAGTACAAACCAGATGTTCAAAAGGCTGTAGTATAATGACAAGTACAAAACAGATGTTCAAAAGGCTGTAGTATAATGACAAGTACAAAACAGATGTTCAAAAGGCTGTAGTATAATGACAAGTACAAACCAGATGTTCATAAGGCTGTAGTATAATGACAAGTACAAAACAGATGCTCAAAAGGCTGCAGTGTAATGACAAGTACAAACCAGATGCTCAAAAGGCTGTAGTATAATGACAAGTACAAACCAGATGTTCAAAAGGATGTAGTATAATGACAAGTACAAAACAGATGTTCAAAAGGCTGCAGTATAATGACAAGTACAAACCAGATGTTCAAAAGGCTGCATTATAATGACAAGTACAAAACAGATGCTCAAAAGGCTGTAGTATAATGACAAGTACAAAACAGATGTTCAAAAGGCTGTAGTATAATGACAAGTACAAACCAGATGTTCATAAGGCTGTAGTATAATGACAAGTACAAACCAGATGTTCAAAAGGCTGCAGTATAATGACAAGTACAAAACAGATGCTCAAAAGGCTGTAGTATAATGACAAGTACAAAACAGATGCTCATAAGGCTGCAGTATAATGACAAGTACAAAACAGATGTTCAAAAGTCTGTAGTATAATGACAAGTACAAAACAGATGTTCAAAAGGCTGCAGTATAATGACAAGTACAAACCAGATGTTCAAAAGGCTGTAGTATAATGACAAGTACAAACCAGATGCTCAAAAGGCTGCAGTATAATGACAAGTACAAAACAGATGTTCAAAAGGCTGCAGTATAATGACAAGTACAAACCAGATGTTCAAAAGGCTGTAGTATAATGACAAGTACAAACCAGATGTTCAAAAGGCTGCAGTATAATGACAAGTACAAAACAGATGCTCAAAAGGCTGTAGTATAATGACAAGTACAAAACAGATGCTCATAAGGCTGCAGTATAATGACAAGTACAAAACAGATGTTCAAAAGTCTGTAGTATAATGACAAGTACAAAACAGATGCTCATAAGGCTGCAGTATAATGACAAGTACAAAACAGATGTTCAAAAGTCTGTAGTATAATGACAAGTACAAAACAGATGTTCAAAAGGCTGCAGTATAATGACAAGTACAAACCAGATGTTCAAAAGGCTGTAGTATAATGACAAGTACAAACCAGATGTTCAAAAGGCTGCAGTATAATGACAAGTACAAACCAGATGCTCAAAAGGCTGCAGTATAATGACAAGTACAAAACAGATGTTCAAAAGGCTGCAGTATACTGACAAGTACAAACCAGATGTTCAAAAGGCTGTAGTATAATGACAAGTACAAACCAGATGTTCAAAAGGCTGTAGTATAATGACAAGTACAAACCAGATGTTCAAAAAGCTGCAGTATAATGACAAGTACAAAACAGATGCTCAAAAGGCTGTAGTATAATGACAAGTACAAAACAGATGCTCATAAGGCTGCAGTATAATGACAAGTACAAAACAGATGTTCAAAAGTCTGTAGTATAATGACAAGTACAAAACAGATGTTCAAAAGGCTGCAGTATAATGACAAGTACAAACCAGATGTTCAAAAGGCTGTAGTATAATGACAAGTACAAACCAGATGCTCAAAAGGCTGCAGTATAATGACAAGTACAAAACAGATGTTCAAAAGGCTGCAGTATAATGACAAGTACAAACCAGATGTTCAAAAGGCTGTAGTATAATGACAAGTACAAACCAGATGTTCAAAAGGCTGTAGTATAATGACAAGTACAAACCAGATGTTCAAAAGGCTGTAGTATAATGACAAGTACAAAACAGATGCTCATAAGGCTGCAGTATAATGACAAGTACAAAACAGATGTTCAAAAGTCTGTAGTATAATGACAAGTACAAAACAGATGTTCAAAAGGCTGCAGTATAATGACAAGTACAAACCAGATGTTCAAAAGGCTGTAGTATAATGACAAGTACAAACCAGATGCTCAAAAGGCTGCAGTATAATGACAAGTACAAAACAGATGTTCAAAAGGCTGCAGTATAATGACAAGTACAAACCAGATGTTCAAAAGGCTGTAGTATAATGACAAGTACAAACCAGATGTTCAAAAGGCTGTAGTATAATGACAAGTACAAACCAGATGTTCAAAAGGCTGCAGTATAATGACAAGTACAAAACAGATGCTCAAAAGGCTGTAGTATAATGACAAGTACAAAACAGATGCTCATAAGGCTGCAGTATAATGACAAGTACAAAACAGATGTTCAAAAGTCTGTAGTATAATGACAAGTACAAAACAGATGTTCAAAAGGCTGCAGTATAATGACAAGTACAAACCAGATGTTCAAAAGGCTGTAGTATAATGGCAAGTACAAACCAGATGTTCAAAAGGCTGCAGTATAATGACAAGTACAAAACAGATGTTCAAAAGGCTGCAGTATAATGACAAGTACAAACCAGATGCTCAAAAGGCTGCAGTATAATGACAAGTACAAACCAGATGTTCATAAGACTGCAGTATAATGACGAGTACAAACCAGATGCTCAAAAGGCTGTAGTATAATGACAAGTACAAAACAGATGTTCATAAGACTGCAGTATAATGACAAGTACAAACCAAAAGCTCAAAAGGCTGTAGTATAATGACAAGTACAAAACAGATGTTCAAAAGGCTGCAGTATAATGACAAGTACAAAACAGATGTTCAAAAGGTTGTAGTATAATGACAAGTACAAACCAGATGCTCAAAAGGCTGTAGTATAATGACAAGTACAAACCAGATGTTCAAAAGGATGTAGTATAATGACAAGTACAAAACAGATGTTCAAAACGCTGCAGTATAATGACAAGTACAAACCAGATGTTCAAAAGGCTGTAGTATAATGACAAGTACAAAACAGATGTTCAAAAGGCTGTAGTATAATGACAAGTGCAAACCAGATGTTCATAAGGCTGTAGTATAATGACAAGTACAAAACAGATGCTCAAAAGGCTGCAGTGTAATGACAAGTACGAAACAGATGTTCATAAGGCTGTAGTATAATGACAAGTACAAAACAGATGTTCATAAGGCTGTAGTATAATGACAAGTACAAAGCAGATGTTCATAAGGCTGTAGTATAATGACAAGTACAAAACAGATGTTCAAAAGGCTGTAGTATAATGACAAGTACAAACCAGATGTTCAAAAGGCTGCAATATAATGACAAGTACGAAACAGATGTTCATAAGGCTGTAGTATAATGACAAGTACAAAACAGATGCTCAAAAGGCTGCAGTGTAATGACAAGTACAAACCAGATGTTCAAAAGGCTGCAGTATAATGACAAGTACGAAACAGATGTTCATGAGGCTGAAGTATAATGACAAGTAAGAACCAGATGTTCAAAAGGCTGCAGTATAATGACAAGTACAAACCAGATGTTCAAAAGGCTGTAGTATAATGACACGTACAAACCAGATGCTCAAAAGGCTGTAGTATAATGACAAGTACAAACCAGATGTTCATAAGGCTGCAGTATAATGACAAGTACAAAACAGATGTTCAAAAGGCTGTAGTATAATGACAAGTACAAACCAGATTTTCAAAAGGCTGTAGTATAATGACAAATACAAAACAGATGTTCAAAAGGCTGCAGTATAATGACAAGTACAAAACAGATGTTCAAAAGGCTGCAGTATAATGACAAGTACAAAACAGATGTTCAAAAAGGCTGCAGTATAATGACAAGTACAAACCAGATGTTCAAAAGGCTGTAGTATAATGGCAAGTACAAACCAGATGTTCAAAAGGCTGTAGTATAATGACAAGTACAAAACAGATGTTCAAAAGGCTGTAGTATAATGACAAGTACAAAACAGATGTTCAAAAGGCTGCAGTATAATGACAAGTACAAAACAGATGCTCAAAAGGCTGTAGTAAAATGACAGGTACAAACCAGATGTTCAAAAGGCGGTAGTATAATGACAAGTACAAAACAGATGTTCAAAAGGCTGTAGTATAATGACAAGTACAAAACAGATGTTCAAAAGGCTGTAGTATAATGACAAGTACAAACCAGATGTTCATAAGGCTGTAGTATGACAAGTACAAAACAGATGCTCAAAAGGCTGCAGTGTAATGACAAGTACAAACCAGATGCTCAAAAGGCTGTAGTATAATGACAAGTACAAACCAGATGTTCAAAAGGCTGTAGTATAATGACAAGTACAAACCAGATGTTCAAAAGGCTGTAGTATAATGACAAGTACAAAACAGATGTTCAAAAGGCTGTAGTATAATGACAAGTACAAAACAGATGTTCATAAGGCTGTAGTATAATGACAAGTACAAAACAGATGTTCATAAGGCTGTAGTATAATGACAAGTACAAAACAGATTTTCATAAGAGTGCAGTATAATGACAAATACAAATCAGATGTTCAAAAGGCTGCAGTATAATGACAAATACAAAACATATGTTCAAAAGGCTGCAGTATAATGACAAGTACAAAACAGATGCTCAAAAGGCTGTAGTATAATGACAAGTACAAACCAGATGTTCATAAGGCTGTAGTATAATGACAAGTAAGAACCAGATGTTCAAAAGGCTGCAGTATAATGACAAGTACAAACCAGATGTACAAAAGGCTGTAGTATAATGACAAGTACAAACCAGATGCTCAAAAGGCTGCAGTATAATGACAAGTACAAAACAGATGTTCAAAAGGCTGCAGTATAATGACAAGTACAAAACAGATGTTCAAAAGGCTGTAGTATGACAAGTACAAACCAGATGTTCAAAAGGCTGTAGTATAATGACAAGTACAAACCAGATGTTCAAAAGGCTGCAGTATAATGACAAGTACAAAACAGATGCTCAAAAGGCTGTAGTATAATGACAAGTACAAAACAGATGCTCATAAGGCTGCAGTATAATGACAAGTACAAAACAGATGTTCAAAAGTCTGTAGTATAATGACAAGTACAAAACAGATGTTCAAAAGGCTGCAGTATAATGACAAGTACAAACCAGATGTTCAAAAGGCTGTAGTATAATGGCAAGTACAAACCAGATGTTCAAAAGGCTGCAGTATAATGACAAGTACAAAACAGATGTTCAAAAGGCTGCAGTATAATGACAAGTACAAAACATATGTTCAAAAGGCTGCAGTATAATGACAAGTACAAAACAGATGCTCAAAAGGCTGTAGTAAAATGGCAAGTACAAACCAGATGTTCAAAAGGCTGTAGTATAATGACAAGTACAAACCAGATGCTCAAAAGGCTGCAGCGTAATGACAAGTACAAAACAGATGTTCATAAGGCTGTAGTATAATGAGAAGTACAAAACAGATGTTCAAAAGTCTGTAGTATAATGACAAGTACAAACCAGATGGTCAAAAGGCTGTAGTATACTGACAAGTACAAACCAGATGTTCAAAAGGCTGCAGTATAATGACAAGTACAAAACAGATGTTCAAAAGGCTGCAGTATAATGACAAGTACAAAACAGATGCTCAAAAGGCTGTAGTATAATGACAAGTACAAAACAGATGTTCATAAGGCTGCAGTATAATGACAAGTACAAAACAGATGTTCAAAAGTCTGTAGTATAATGACAAGTACAACACAGATGTTCAAAAGGTTGCAGTATAATGACAAGTACAAACCAGATGTTCAAAAGGCTGTAGTATAATGACAAGTACAAACCAGATGTTCAAAAGGCTGTAGTATAATGACAAATACAAAACAGATGTTCAAAAGGCTGCAGTATAATGACAAGTACAAAACAGATGTTCAAAAGGCTGTAGTATAATGACAAGTACAAAACAGATGCTCAAAAGGCTGTAGTAAAATGACAAGTACAAACCAGATATTCAAAAGGCTGTAGTATAATGACAAGTACAAACCAGATGCTCAAAAGACTGCAGTGTAATGACAAGTACAAACCAGATGCTCAAAAGGCTGTAGTATAATGACAAGTACAAACCAGATGTTCAAAAGGCTGTAGTATAATGACAAGTACAAAACAGATGTTCAAAAGGCTGTAGTATAATGACAAGTACAAAACAGATGTTCAAAAGGCTGTAGTGTAATGACAAGTACAAACCAGATGTTCATAAGGCTGTAGTATAATGACAAGTACAAAACAGATGCTCAAAAGGCTGCAGTGTAATGACAAGTACAAACCAGATGTTCAAAAGGCTGTAGTATAATGACAAGTACAAACCAGATGTTCAAAAGGCTGTAGTATAATGACAAGTACAAACCAGATGTTCATAACGCTGTAGTATAATGACAAGTAAGAACCAGATGTTCAAAAGGCTGCAGTATAATGACAAGTACAAACCAGATGTACAAAAGGCTGTAGTATAATGACAAGTACAAACCAGATGCTCAAAAGGCTGCAGTATAATGACAAGTACAAAACAGATGTTCAAAAGGCTGCAGTATAATGACAAGTACAAACCAGATGTTCAAAAGGCTGTAGTATAATGACAAGTACAAACCAGATGTTCAAAAGGCTGTAGTATAATGACAAGTACAAACCAGATGTTCAAAAGGCTGCAGTATAATGACAAGTACAAACCAGATGTTCAAAAGGCTGCAGTATAATGACAAGTACAAAACAGATGCTCAAAAGGCTGTAGTATAATGACAAGTACAAAACAGATGTTCATAAGGCTGCAGTATAATGACAAGTACAAAACAGATGTTCAAAAGTCTGTAGTATAATGACAAGTACAAAACAGATGTTCAAAAGGCTGCAGTATAATGACAAGTACAAAACAGATGCTCAAAAGGCTGTAGTAAAATGACAGGTACAAACCAGATGTTCAAAAGGCGGTAGTATAATGACAAGTACAAAACAGATGTTCAAAAGGCTGTAGTATAATGACAAGTACAAAACAGATGTTCAAAAGGCTGTAGTATAATGACAAGTACAAACCAGATGTTCATAAGGCTGTAGTATGACAAGTACAAAACAGATGCTCAAAAGGCTGCAGTGTAATGACAAGTACAAACCAGATGCTCAAAAGGCTGTAGTATAATGACAAGTACAAACCAGATGTTCAAAAGGCTGTAGTATAATGACAAGTACAAACCAGATGTTCAAAAGGCTGTAGTATAATGACAAGTACAAAACAGATGTTCAAAAGGCTGTAGTATAATGACAAGTACAAAACAGATGTTCATAAGGCTGTAGTATAATGACAAGTACAAAACAGATGTTCATAAGGCTGTAGTATAATGACAAGTACAAAACAGATTTTCATAAGAGTGCAGTATAATGACAAATACAAATCAGATGTTCAAAAGGCTGCAGTATAATGACAAATACAAAACATATGTTCAAAAGGCTGCAGTATAATGACAAGTACAAAACAGATGCTCAAAAGGCTGTAGTATAATGACAAGTACAAACCAGATGTTCATAAGGCTGTAGTATAATGACAAGTAAGAACCAGATGTTCAAAAGGCTGCAGTATAATGACAAGTACAAACCAGATGTACAAAAGGCTGTAGTATAATGACAAGTACAAACCAGATGCTCAAAAGGCTGCAGTATAATGACAAGTACAAAACAGATGTTCAAAAGGCTGCAGTATAATGACAAGTACAAAACAGATGTTCAAAAGGCTGTAGTATGACAAGTACAAACCAGATGTTCAAAAGGCTGTAGTATAATGACAAGTACAAACCAGATGTTCAAAAGGCTGCAGTATAATGACAAGTACAAAACAGATGCTCAAAAGGCTGTAGTATAATGACAAGTACAAAACAGATGCTCATAAGGCTGCAGTATAATGACAAGTACAAAACAGATGTTCAAAAGTCTGTAGTATAATGACAAGTACAAAACAGATGTTCAAAAGGCTGCAGTATAATGACAAGTACAAACCAGATGTTCAAAAGGCTGTAGTATAATGGCAAGTACAAACCAGATGTTCAAAAGGCTGCAGTATAATGACAAGTACAAAACAGATGTTCAAAAGGCTGCAGTATAATGACAAGTACAAAACATATGTTCAAAAGGCTGCAGTATAATGACAAGTACAAAACAGATGCTCAAAAGGCTGTAGTAAAATGGCAAGTACAAACCAGATGTTCAAAAGGCTGTAGTATAATGACAAGTACAAACCAGATGCTCAAAAGGCTGCAGCGTAATGACAAGTACAAAACAGATGTTCATAAGGCTGTAGTATAATGAGAAGTACAAAACAGATGTTCAAAAGTCTGTAGTATAATGACAAGTACAAACCAGATGGTCAAAAGGCTGTAGTATACTGACAAGTACAAACCAGATGTTCAAAAGGCTGCAGTATAATGACAAGTACAAAACAGATGTTCAAAAGGCTGCAGTATAATGACAAGTACAAAACAGATGCTCAAAAGGCTGTAGTATAATGACAAGTACAAAACAGATGTTCATAAGGCTGCAGTATAATGACAAGTACAAAACAGATGTTCAAAAGTCTGTAGTATAATGACAAGTACAACACAGATGTTCAAAAGGTTGCAGTATAATGACAAGTACAAACCAGATGTTCAAAAGGCTGTAGTATAATGACAAGTACAAACCAGATGTTCAAAAGGCTGTAGTATAATGACAAATACAAAACAGATGTTCAAAAGGCTGCAGTATAATGACAAGTACAAAACAGATGTTCAAAAGGCTGTAGTATAATGACAAGTACAAAACAGATGCTCAAAAGGCTGTAGTAAAATGACAAGTACAAACCAGATATTCAAAAGGCTGTAGTATAATGACAAGTACAAACCAGATGCTCAAAAGACTGCAGTGTAATGACAAGTACAAACCAGATGCTCAAAAGGCTGTAGTATAATGACAAGTACAAACCAGATGTTCAAAAGGCTGTAGTATAATGACAAGTACAAAACAGATGTTCAAAAGGCTGTAGTATAATGACAAGTACAAAACAGATGTTCAAAAGGCTGTAGTGTAATGACAAGTACAAACCAGATGTTCATAAGGCTGTAGTATAATGACAAGTACAAAACAGATGCTCAAAAGGCTGCAGTGTAATGACAAGTACAAACCAGATGTTCAAAAGGCTGTAGTATAATGACAAGTACAAACCAGATGTTCAAAAGGCTGTAGTATAATAACAAGTACAAACCAGATGTTCATAACGCTGTAGTATAATGACAAGTAAGAACCAGATGTTCAAAAGGCTGCAGTATAATGACAAGTACAAACCAGATGTACAAAAGGCTGTAGTATAATGACAAGTACAAACCAGATGCTCAAAAGGCTGCAGTATAATGACAAGTACAAAACAGATGTTCAAAAGGCTGCAGTATAATGACAAGTACAAACCAGATGTTCAAAAGGCTGTAGTATAATGACAAGTACAAACCAGATGTTCAAAAGGCTGTAGTATAATGACAAGTACAAACCAGATGTTCAAAAGGCTGCAGTATGACAAGTACAAACCAGATGTTCAAAAGGCTGTAGTATAATGACAAGTACAAACCAGATGTTCAAAAGGCTGCAGTATAATGACAAGTACAAAACAGATGCTCAAAAGGCTGTAGTATAATGACAAGTACAAAACAGATGCTCATAAGGCTGCAGTATAATGACAAGTACAAAACAGATGTTCAAAAGTCTGTAGTATAATGACAAGTACAAAACAGATGTGCAAAAGGCTGCAGTATAATGACAAGTACAAACCAGATGTTCAAAAGGCTGTAGTATAATGGCAAGTACAAACCAGATGTTCAAAAGGCTGCAGTATAATGACAAGTACAAAACAGATGTTCAAAAGGCTGCAGTATAATGACAAGTACAAAACATATGTTCAAAAGGCTGCAGTATAATGACAAGTACAAAACAGATGCTCAAAAGGCTGTAGTAAAATGGCAAGTACAAACCAGATGTTCAAAAGGCTGTAGTATAATGACAAGTACAAACCAGATGCTCAAAAGGCTGCAGCGTAATGACAAGTACAAAACAGATGCTCAAAAGGCTGTAGTAAAATGACAAGTACAAACCAGATGCTCAAAAGACTGCAGTGTAATGACAAGCACAAACCAGATGCTCAAAAGGCTGTAGTATAATGACAAGTACAAACCAGATGTTCAAAAGGCTGTAGTATAATGACAAGTACAAAACAGATGTTCAAAAGGCTGTAGTATAATGACAAGTACAAAACAGATGTTCAAAAGGCTGTAGTATAATGACAAGTACAAACCAGATGTTCATAAGGCTGTAGTATAATGACAAGTACAAAACAGATGCTCAAAAGGCTGCAGTGTAATGACAAGTACAAACCAGATGCTCAAAAGGCTGTAGTATAATGACAAGTACAAACCAGATGTTCAAAAGGATGTAGTATAATGACAAGTACAAAACAGATGTTCAAAAGGCTGCAGT